>NC_048595.1:9634509-9857009 GCF_003668045.3 Cricetulus griseus
CGTACAAAATGTGTTTCTTGTGTGTGCCTGGAGCTATGGGCTTTATAAACATATATATGCTCGTGCTTGTGCCCGTGTTTGTGTGTGTGTGTGTGTGTGTGTGTGTGTGTGTGTATTATTTTTAAAAGATGTGAGGGCCAGGAAGGTGCTTGTTGTCTACACTAATGACTTGTTTCAATCCCCATGACATATATCATGGAAAAAAAAAAACAAAAAACCAAAAAACCCCACCTCCTCCAGGTTGTCCTCTGACCTCCACAGACATACTATGGTACCAAGTACCCGCACATGAACAAGTGAATAAACTCTCCTGAGTGGAGTTTAGATACTAAAGGATTTAGTGGGGGGACTGGAGAGACGGCACAGCTGTTAAAGCACTACCTGCTCTTGCAGAGGACTAGAGTTTGGCTTCCAGCTCCCACACAGGTTGCTCACAAGTACCTATAAGGCCAACTCTGGTATCTTCTGGGGCTTGAGGGCACTGACACATGCACACTCATACCTCTGCTCCTCCGCCCACAGATAGAATGAAAATATATATATATTTATATATATTGTTTTGTTTTTCGAGACAGGGTTTCTCTGTGTAGCTTTGGAGCCTATCCTAGCACTCGCTCTGGAGACCAGGCTGGCCTCGAACTCACAGAGATCTGCCTGCCTCTGCCTCCCCAGTGTTGGGATTAAAGGTGTGGGGCACCAATGCCCAGCTTCAAAATAAATCTTAAGCTAAAATGTGCATCACTGGATACAGGAACCAAGGCCCTCACCACTGTTTCTAGGCTAAGCAATCTCTGCATTGGGAACGGCTCCAAAAAGACATGCACCTGGGATAAATACTGGTTCCCCTGCTAGTATCCCCACAAACTGTCCAAGCCACCCAACTGTCACCTACATTGAGAGGTCCTAGTTTGATCTTATGCAGGTTCCCCAGTTGTTGGTCTGGAATCCATGAGCTCCCACTTGCTCAGGTCAGCTGTTGCTGTGGGTTTCCCCAGCCTGGTCTTGACCCCTTTGCTCATCAGTCCTCCCTCTCTGCAACTGGATTCCAGGCATTCTGCTCAGTGCTTGGCTGTGAATCTCTGCTTCTGCTTCCATCAGCTACTGGATGAAGGCTCTATCTCATTATAGGGCAAGGGCATTTCAGGGAGCCTCTCCACTATTGCTTAGATCCTTATGGGTTGTCCTTGTGGATTCTGGAAATTTCCCTAGTGCCAGGTTTCTTGTTGAGCCCATGGTGATATAGATCCCTATATTAATGGATCTCTTTCCTTGCTCTCCTCTGTTCCCCAACTTGACCTTCCTGATCCCTCCCCGTTTCTCTTTCTCCTACCTTCTCCCCATGCCCCAAATTTACTCAGATCTTGTCCCTCTCCCCTTCCAGGGGAGCCCATGTGTGTCTCAGAGTCCTCCTTGTTTCTTAGCTTCTCTGGGTTTGTGGGTTGTTGGCTGGTTATCCTTTTCTCTGTGTCTACTATCCACCCTCTCTGAGTGGAGAGGGGTTGGGGCGGGAAGGTAGGGAGAGTGGAAGGATGGGAGAGGGAACTGGGATTACTGTGTAATTAAGTGTTAAAATAAAAGGGAAAAGCCAGGCATTGGTGGTGCACGCCTTTAATCCCAGCACTCTGGAGGCAGAGGCAGAGGCAGGCGGATCTCTGTGAGTTCGAGACCAGCATGGTCTACAAGAGCTAGTTCCAGAACAGCCACCAAACCACAGAGAAACCCTATCTCGAAGAAAAAAAAAAACAGGGGGAAAAAAAAGAAACTAAAAGGTGCAACTTCATGTGATGGTTCACTCATCCAAGAAGAGGAAAGGCAGAGGAGGGCCTTGGTGGTGCAGGCCTTTGATCCCAGCACTCAGGAGGTGAATCTCTGTGAGTTCAAGACCAGTCTGGTCTACAAGAGCTAGATCCAGGACAGCCTCCAAAGCCAGAGAAACTGTCTCCAAAAACCAAAAATAAAAATTAAAATAGAAAAAGAGGCAGGATTGTGATGCTACCATAGTTGGATTCTGTCAGAATGAGAGATTCAAAGTGTTAAAGGAGCTGTTGCCTCCTGTCATTTGGAAACTGAAGCAAAGTTTGCTGGTGTTTTGAGACCAGGGTAATCTACGTAGCATGTTTCAGATAACAACTCCCCCCCCCCAACCCACCACCCAAAAGCTAAAGCACCATAACAGGAAAAGCAAAAGCTCAAACCAGGTCCAGTGAGGTGGTTCACCTGGTAAAGACACTGGCCATCAAGGTTGACATCTGACTTTGATTCCCAGGAACCAGATAATTGAATAAGAGAACCCCATTTCTTCTGAGTTCCTCCATTATTGTAGTACATACTACCATTAAAAAAAATGTAACTGAAAAGTAAAATGTGGGGACTTGGAGATGGCTTAGTAGTCAAGACAAGTTGTTCTTCCAGAGGACACTAATTCAGCCCCAGCACCCTCAGACTGCCCACAACCACCTGTAACCCAGCTACAAGGTATCCAATACCCTTCTTCTGGACTCTTCTCACACAAATTTATATAAATTAGGTAGGGTCTCTCTCACTCTGCAGCAGTGGCCTGTCAGTAATTCAGATGCACGTGCAGGCATGCACCACCATACCCAGCTAAGAACACTTGCTTTTGCAGAGAACAAATAGTTTCCAGTACCCACGCAGCAGCTTCTCACTACACGTAGCTCCAGTTCCATGGGATCTGATCCACCTCTTTGCAGCCCCCATAGGCAGCAGGCATATTGAGGGTACCACAAACACACATGTGAGACACTCACAAAAATCCTCAGAAAAATTAAAGTTTTGTTTAAATTTGGAGGCACTCCCTGGAATTAAAGGTAGGGATGACTTGAAGCTAGTAATAAAACCTGGGTCTCATGCATGGAAAAAATTACTCTTAATAAGTGAGCAATTTCTTCATCAAGTAAATGCAAATTATCAATTAAACAAAATTAAGATATGTAGTATATAAAGAGACATCATCTACCTTCCTGTACAGGATTTCATGCTGGGTACCACCCAGCTCTTAGGTACAGTCAGTCTCTAGGGAAGGATGCTCTGCCATCTTTGATGTGTAGAAACAATCTCCTAAACCATCATGCTGGGTTGTTATCCCCAGCCATTCCCAACCTTCCTTATTGGAGATCAGCTCTACACCGATTGGTTGGGTTTGACAATTCTGTGCATAAAACCCACCAAGTCACCAAACAGTGAGAGGCAAGGGGAAGCCAGTGTCAGAAATGATTTCATTTCAGCTTGATGCCAAAATAGATTGGTATCATCAGCCCTGTGAATGGGGCTAGTCAGGGGAAAAGAATGAAATAGAGACCTTCCCTGATTGGACAGAAGAAGCAAGGATGAATGAGCCAGATGAAAGAGCAGATATGCCCTTGAGTCAGGAGGGGTGGTACCAGCACCAATGTCCCAGGGCTTATGGAAGTGAGGTGACCATTAGAGGCATGAAGTCTTCCAGGAGTAGAGGAGCCATCACAGCTGCTGTGTCCCTGGAGGTTGGGAGGGCATCCATCCCGTAAAGGCAAGGACAAGAGTGAAGAGGTAAAGGGGCCTTTTATGAGTGGGCATATGGGTGAACTCAACCTGTCAGTCCTAACCCAGTTGGTGCCCTCAGAGGTGCAAGGTTTGAGGATCCAAGACAACGATTTGATGTATATAAAGGTCTGAGGGTATGAAAGCTTAAGTAAGTTCTGAGAGTCCCATAAAGTTATTTAAGATGTCAATGCAATTTATAAAGTTATGCACCAGGCGGTGGTGGCGCACACCTTTAATCCCAGCACTCAGGAGGCAGAGGCAGGAGCATCTCTGTGAGTTAGAGACCAACCTGGTCTCTGTCGAGGGCCAAAAGGGGCCTCATACTGATTCAAGAGTTAATCATTGTTAGATGTCCTGACCAGAATCGCTGCGACTACAAGATGTTTTTCTGGATAAGCTGCACAATACATGTTGCAAAATGTTCTCCCTTTTCTCAGAAATAGCTGCGGTTTGCTAACCATGTGACCATGGGCTAAGATTTACCTTGCCTCTATTTCCTCTTGAAAATTTTCCATTCCTCCTGCTCCCTTACCCCGCCCTGAGTAAAAATCCCCTGCATATAAGCAAGCTTTACCTTTCAATAAACGAGACCTTGACATTGCACAGACGGACTCTTGTCCTTTCTTGTGCCGCTTGGTCTCCTATTGTCTCTCGCCCCCATCGACCCCCTTAGGTGACAACCCCCTTGAGACCCGCAAATAACCTGGCCTGCTGGACGGGTCACTTTTATATATTTTTATGAACTGACAAAAAAGATTATTTAGACTATAAGGGGAATTGGAGGGGAAGCTGTAGCCAGCCCCTAAGTAGGCGTGGCTACAGCTTCCCCTACAGATTATGTAGACTACAGAGATCCACATACCACAGGTCAAAAGGACTCAAGATTTTCCCCACAGGTCCATTCCTAAAGATAGCATCTCTTTCTCTCTCCTTGTCTTGGGACTAGTCCCCTTCCCAATTACTAGGACTATGGGCCTGAAAGCTCTAAATGTAATGTTTTCCTTTAAGTTTCTAAATTTTGACTTTTGTCCCTAGTCCACATCTGTCTCAGCTGCTCCCCATTTGGTTGGCAGACACCTCCAAGCATCTGCTGCTGACTACAACTTACTCCAAACAGCTGGTAGCCCTGGACTTGCTGAAAGCTGATGGGGACCTGCCAAGTCCATGCCATTGCTCCCGGTCTCTTCAGCTGGGTAGTGAACCAGATGCTTCGGATGGAGGCCCAGTAGCTGAATTCCCTCCTTGCCTCTGCCTAGCATGCCAGCCTCCCTGGGCCCTGACAACAGAGTCCTAGTTTCAGCTTAAAGTAGTTATAGAAGGGTGTGTAGTGCCCCTTGTCCCACATAGGGTTTGAATGTTAGATCAAAAGGAAATCCCCTGGCATAGAGGACAAAATAGCTACCTATAGTGCCTATTGGCATGCTGGGAAAGATACCAGTTAAAGCCAAGTAGAACCAGGCCTGCCAACAGAAGAGTCATTAGCTGAAACAGTTCTGTAGTATGATAGGGCACTCAACCTGCTCTATACAAATCACAGAAGTTATTGTGTAGCTTTATGAGAAAATTGTTTTTTTTCTATAGAAATTACTCAGAAATTATTAGAAAGTACTTGAACGTGGGCGGTGGTGGCACCCCCCACAGAGTCAGGTAGATCTCTGTGAGTTCGAGACAAGCCTGATCTACAACAGCTAGTTCCAGGACAGCCTCCAAAGCCACAGAGAAACCCTGTGTCAGAAAAAACAGAGAGAGAGAGAGAAAAAGAGAGAGAGAGAGAGAGAGAGAGAGAGAGAGAGAGAGAGAAAGAAATAACTAAAAACTTGAATGTACATTGCTGTATGATTAAAGTCTCTTTATTCAAGAAGACACCAAACCAAAACACCGACCAGAGCTAGGTTATAGAACCCAGCAAGTGCAGCCAGAACAAAAGGGCCAGGGTCCAAACGTGCAGCCCCTTAAGAAGCTCCCTTAAGTCACCCCGGCTTTCCTTCACCACGCCCTTATGGGCGAGTCCCGGGTCCACCTGGTACCTGTCCCAGGACAATTGGGCGAGGCTAGGGTGTCTCCCTACAATTCCCCTTTTAGTCTAAAAGAGGATTAAAACTTAATAGTGTAAAATATCCAAAACTAACAATCATAAGGGTGAAATACAAGAAGATACAATAATCTGCTATGGTACATCCTATGTCTATTCTAGCTAAGTCTTAAAGTCATGTGGGAAAAGTGTCTAACTTGGACACCTTCTTCCAATCCCAATTCTAAACAATAAGAAGGTCATTCTTAACTAGACTTACACTACCCTAATACACAATAATGGGGAACGGGGGCGTAGCATCTTCTAGGTTACTTTATGCTGAAATGGGATGATGATAGTCATGTGGGGGCCCTGTGGAAAAAAAAATGCCAGTACAGGGAAAGTCTCTAATGAGTTATGTCTAGTCCATGTTAGATGAGATTTGTTTGATTGAAGATCTGCGTTGAAATCCTCAACTTGATTGAAGTCATTACTCGAGGTTCTGGTTGGAGTGTCAGTCGAAACGGAGTGAGTTGAATCCAGTGCAGTCGGGGAGGTGTAGTCCAATTCCTTTTCCAGAGCATGCAGGGATTGCTGTCAGGCTGGGTCTTGTTGGCTGTATGGGACTCAAACATAAGTGTCATCAGAGAAATGTTCGCTTGTTCATGTATGTGTACCGGGAAAGGTACCTTGACGAACCTTGATGAACAACGATTATGAGAGGGTGTGAAAGAAAAAGCCAAGAAAAGACAAAGATAGTCCTCTTATTCTTCATTTATTCTGTATTACAGCAATTGGCTTCTTGATACAACACAGAAACTTTTAAATGTTGTTAAATAACATGCTTGGATTTTAGAGTAGGAAAGCCAAATCCAACTCTAAATCCAGCCTCGATTTAGTTGAATAGGGACCAGGAAATGAATAGACATAGAGTTATTCGAGAGACAGCGGTAAATTATACCGTATGGCACGTTCCTTTTGTTCGATGGTTATAGCTACGTTCTTTCCTTAAGTATCCAAACATGTAGTGTCCTTTGACTTCTAGAGGGGGGTTCCTCAGAAAATACCTGTCAATCATCCTTGTCGAGGGCGTTGTCTCCCTCAACGCGAATCTTGATCAATTTTGATGGTATCCAAAGATTTTCTTCTCCTGTGGAGACAAATGCGAAACCCCTACCCCAACGTAACACATGTCCAGGTGTCCATACCGAGGTCAGCACATCTTTGAAATACACTGGTTGGTTCAGTTCAGCAATTTTTTCCGTAGTCCAGTGTCTTTCCGCAGCTGTCTGCCCACTGTCATTGGCATTAAGAAAGTTTAACGTTAATAAAGCATTATGTAATCTATGTTTGGGGGGTTTCGACTTACCAGCTTGCCTATGGAGCAACTCCTTAAGTGTCCTGTTGGACCTTTCAACGACTGCTTGTCCTGTAGGGTTGTGTGGTATACCTGTGACATGCTTAATGTTATAATATTTGAAGAACTGTTCCATTTTTGTGGAGACATATGCTGGAGCATTGTCAGTTTTTATCTGTGCCGGTATGCCCATAACTGCCATCAACTCCAGTAGGCGTGTAATAAAGAAGCTCCCTTACGTCACTCCGGCTTTCCTTCACCATGCCCTTATGGGCGACTCCTGGGTCCACCTGGTACCTGACTATTGGGCGAGGACTAGGGTGTCTCCCTACACATTGCTGCTTAAGTGGACCTCAGATTAAGTAACTAGCTGGTGCCCATTCTCATATACTGGTTCCTTCAAAGACAGCAACTCTGATGTTAGCCAGTACAGTGCCTTTGGCCCTTCTGCTTCTGCTAATTTCTGGGGGCTCTTTCATCACTCTTGCCTTAACTAACTGATAATTCCTATCTGGGTATCATTAAGCTGATGGTTAATACATCCCAATATAAACTGGTACTGTCAGGACACATCTCAAGGGGGAAAAGTGAGAGGTAAAGTTATCTCTTAAGTTTTAATTCCGGAGCCATTTCCCCAGAGCACAGGTATGGAACTGGCCACAGTCCAAGTAAATGTAATGTCCCCTTTATAGAGAGGTAATGGTCAAGGGAGAGAAGAATCTGGGAAAATCATTGTGGGAAGTTTGCTTGAAGCTGGTCTGCCTCCACAATTAACAACAGCTCACCAGGTCCTAACAAAATCCACTCTGGGTTTATTATGGTGCCTCTACCACGAGCAAGACCAAGGTAGCAGGTGAAAGCCTGGAAATTTAGTTAAAAGCAGAGACGACTGGTCATTTGCTATCAGATTGTGTGTGTCTCCATCCTTATTCAAGGAAGGGAGCAGCCTTATATACAGACATACAGCAAAGAGGAAAAATCTCAGTGTAAGGGCTGGTATGTTTTATGCCAGTGAGGCAAGGAGGGGGCTGTAAGCCAGGACTAGAAAACAGCATGCATCTGGGGTTATTCACTGCCAAGCAACTCAAGAGACTCCATGGGGGCTGGGGACCAACAACTTTCCCCACATTTTCTAGATGGAATGTAGTTACTGACTTCTATCTCCATTGAGGAGGCAACACTGTGTGATTATAATTCCTGGCATTCTTAATACTGTGAATATAAGGACCTGTGTTCTGTGTCCCCAAAAATCACTCATCATGAAAGACACCAGACTTTACTGCTCCAGGTTCCCGGGGACCCATTTATTGTACCTTACCAGCTCCCAAATCAATATTTAGGAGTCTATACTTGTCTCTCTGATGCCAAACCATCTCTTGGAAATGCATGAGTGTATGACGCCATCAGTCTCCTGTGCCCTCTTTCCATTTTTCTCCATGTCAACCTATGTCTGTGATCTCAAACATTTGTACACCATTTTCTATCCAATATGTTTAACACTGTGAAGCCATGTGCGATAGATCCTCGAGATTAGAGACTAAGATGCCATGACCTGTATAACTTTAAGACTGACCTGAGCAGTGTGATGGAGAAGGACACAGGTATTGAAATGCTGGGAAGCAGGGGGCTTTGATGTGCTTTGATGGAGATACACTATCAACCCAAAACCTCAACCCATTTATTGTATGCAATCCAGGATGGACACAGTGTAGGCACACTGCTCACACTAGGCTTGCATTCTCAAGAGAACACTTATCCTACATAAGAACAAAGGCAAAGTCTGGCCTTGTGGTCCTAGAAACAGGAATGATCAAAGACAAAACAGGCTCTTGTAGTAAAGGAGAATCTTAATAACTCCTGAACAATATTTCACCACAGGAATGTGCCACAACCACCTGGCCAAATTATGATTTCTTTTCTTTCTTTTTTTTTTCCAGACAGGGTTTCTCTGTGTATCTTCGGAGATTATCCTGGCACTTGCTCTGGAGACCAGGCTGGCCTCGAACTCAGAGAGATCCCCCTGCCTCTGCCTCCCAACTGCTGGGATTAAAGGTGTGCACCACCAACGCCCATCTGGGTTTATTTTATTTTTTTTTGACACAGTGTTTTTTGGGTGTGTAGCTTTAGAGATTTTCCTAGCCCTGATCAATGAGATACCCTGCTTGTGCCTCCCACATGCTAGGATTAAAGGCGTACACCTCTACCACCCAGCTAAATTAGCACTTCCCTTATGCTTGCTTGCTGTGCTGTGTACATGCTGATGACCTTGTGGCCTCACTTGACTCCATAACATAGTCAGCTGTGCCTAGATCTGGGAACCTCCCAATTCTGATGGCCAGAGAAGTGGCCATTATTCACGAAAAGGAGAAAGAAGGAACAATGTCAAAACCTGCTAGGAAATCAGAGTAAGCTCAATGCCACTATCAGAAATTTAGGAGAGATGGTGTCCCATGGGAAAATGTGAATTGATCTGTGAGATGGGTGTGGCATCACAGCCTGGGAGGTGCATAGGGGCGCTCACAGCTGTCCATCCAGGAAAGATAATGGACTGAGACCTGGTTGAGGCAATGTTTGTAATCACCTTGTGGGGATTCAAGATGAGTATGTTTGAGAATTGTCTAAAATAGGCAAGGCTTTTCTTGAACTCCAGATCATTCTGGATCTATAGAGATACTTGGACCCATTTTAGAATTGCAGTTAGAATCTGCTCTGTAATTTAAACCCTTAGCAACCCTTCAATAAGGCCTCACAGATCACGGTTCTGCTATTGTTTGAATTATAATTTCCCTGAACTGTAGCTTACAAGTTGTTCTTGGATATGCTAGTAGCTTTCTGATAACCAGCCCCATGAAACAGCTGAGTTGAGAACTAATCTTCAGCAATGTGGTTGCTTCAGCCTTGAGTATTTTACTTAACATCATCTGAGAGTGACATATAGAAAATGAAGGATCCAGGAAGCACATACAAGACACACCTGGGAACTAGAATTAAGGTCCTGAACAGAGAAGATCACAGATCCAGGATAGACATCCCTGCCTGAAGAATCATGTGTCTCCCTTAATTTAAACCAAAACAGATAGATGATCTGGGAATGTGTTTATAGATGATCTGGGAATGTGGTTCAAACTCACAGCACTTGTATATAGGGCTCCAAACCCCACAACCAACCACTTATATCAACACATAACATATCTTTTTTTTCCCTTATTTTTCATTAGTTCAAATTAGGAACAAGGTTGCTTCACCTGTCAATCTGTATTCCCATTCCCTCCCGTCCCCCCAACCCTCCCACCCAGTCCCCTAGCTGCCCCCCACCCCTTCCACACTCCACTCCCCAGGCAGGATAGTGCTCTTGACCGTAGCTCCCCAAGTCCACCACATCATCTTGGGCCGGGCCTAGGCCCTCCCCCATGTGTCCAAGCAAGAGTGCATCCCTTGACTTGGGATGGGCCCTCAAAGTCCCTCCTTACACCAGGGAAAAAGACTAATCCACTACCAGGGGCCCCCTAGAGTGCAGAGGCCTCCTCATTGACATCCATGTTCAGGGATCTGGATCAGTCCTGTAGTGGCCTCCCAGACAGCAGTCTGGGGTCCATGTGCTTCCCCTTGTTCAGGCCAGCTGTTTCTGTGGGTTTCACCAGCCTGGTACTGACCACTTTGATCTTCAATCCTCCCTCTCTGCAATTAGATTCCAGAGTTCAGTTCAGGGTATATCTGTGGGTGTCTGCCTCTGCATCCATCAGCCACTGGATGAGGGTCTCTAGGGTGGCATAAAAAACAGTCATCAGTCTCACTATAGGGGAAGGGCATTTAGGTTATCCTCTCCACAATTGCCTAGATTATCAGTTTGTGTCATCCTTGTAGATGTCTGGAAATCTCCCTAGTGCCAGATCTCTCCTTGGACCTATAATGGCTCCCTCTGATATGGTATCTCTCATCCTGCTCTCCTCTATTCTTCCCCCAACTCAACATTTCTGCTCCTCCTTTTCATCCTCTCCACTCCCCTTCTCCTCCTCTCATTCTGGCAGCTCCCTCTCTCCTACACTCATGCTCCCAATTAGCTCAGGAGTTCCTGCCCCTTCCCATTCTCTGGGGTCCATACAGTTTTCTCTTAGAGTCTTTCTTGTTTCCTAGTTTCTTTGGTGAAGAGAATTATAGGCTGGTAATACTTTGTTCTATGTCTAAAATTCATATATGAGTGAGTACATACCATGTTTGGCTTTTTGTGACTGTGTTACCCCACTCAGGATGGTTTCTTCTAGTTCCATCCATTTGCCTGCGAATTTCAAGATTCCATTGCTTTTTTCTGTTGCGTAGTATTCCATTGTGTAAGTGGTCCACATTTTCTCTATCCATTCTTCACTTGAGGAACACCTAGGTTGCTTCCAGGTTCTGGTTATTACAAACAATGCTGCTATGAACATGGTTGAACATATGTCCTTGTTGCATGAACGTGCATTATTTGGGTATATACCCAAGAGTGGAATTGCTGAATCTTGAGTTAGACTGATTCCCATTTTTCTGAGCAAATGTCATACTGATTTTCAAAGTGGTCTTACAAGTTTGCACTCCCACCAACAATGGAGGAGTGTTCCTTTTTCTCCACATCCTCTCCAGCATAGATTGTCATTGGTGTTTTTGATTTTAGAAATTCTGGCCAGTGTAAGATGGTATCTCAGAGTTGTTTTGAGTTATGTTTCTCTGATGGCCAAGGTATTTGGGCACTTTCTTAAGTGTCTTCCAGCCATATCATACTCCTCTGTTGAGAATTCTCGATTTAGTTCTGCACTCCACCTTTTTTTTTTTTTTCATTTTTGGAGACAAGGTTTCTCTGTGTAGCTTTGGAGCCTATCCTGGCACTCACTCTGGAGAACAGGCTGGACTAGAACTCAAAGAGATCTGCCTGCCTCTGCCTCCTGAGTCCTGGGGTTAAAGGTGTGCACAACCAACCTGGCTCTGCACTCCCCTTTTTAATTTCATTATTTGCTGTTTTGGTGGCTAGCTTCTTGAGTTCATTGTATGTTTTGGAAATCAGCCCTCTGTAAGATGTTGGCTTGGTGAAGATCTTTTCCCATTCTCTGGGCTGTCGTTTTGTCTTACTGACTGTCCTTTGCCTTACAGAAGCTTCTCAGTTTCAGGAGGTCCCATTTCTTAATTGCAGACCTCAATGTCTGTGCTACTGTTGTAATGTTCAGGAAGCAGTCTCCTGTGCCAAGTCGTTCAAGGGTATCCCCACTTTCTCTTCTAGAAGATTCAGTGTGGCTGGATTTATGTTGAGATCTTGGATCCATTGGCACTTAAGTTTTGTGCATGGTGACAGGTATGGATCTATCTGCAATCTTCTGCATGTCTGAATCCAGTTGTGCCAGCACCATTTGTTGAAGATGCTATCTTTCTTCCATTGTATAGATTTAGCATCTTTGTAAAAAATAAGGGGTTCATAGGTGTGTGGGTTAATATAAGGTTTTCAATTCAATTCCATTGGTCTATCTGTTTATTTCTGTGCCAATACCAAGTTGTTTTCAGAACTATGTCTCTATAACAGAGCTTGAAGTCAGGGGTGATGATGATTCCAGAAGATCCTTTATTGTACAGAGTTGTTTTGGCTATCCTGGGTTTTTTGTTTTTCCATATAAAGTTGAGTATTGTTCTTTCAAGGTCTGGGAAGAACTGTGTTGGGATTTTGATGGGGACTGCTTTGAATCTGTAGATTACTTTTGACAAGATTGCCATTTTTACTATGTTGATTCTCATGGCTGTGAAGCTTTAGTATCTTGAGGGAGGTTTCGATGGCAAAGAGCTGGGATCAATGTTTTCCTTCATACATGGTAAGTATTACCCATATAGTTGGAACCACAGGCCTTAACCACAAACATGCCATAATCTGCCTTTATCCTCTGCTATGGAGATCACACATGGGCAAAATGAGTACACCTGCCATTTGCCTTTTCATACTTGATGTATCCAGCCCAGTGGTTTATCAACCTCTAGATGGGCTTCAGATTTAATTCTACACAATTTTTTAATACTATGTTTTAGCTCATCTTTAATTATATATATTAGAGGGCTTGTGGGCATTATCTGTGGAGGTGGAGACGACCTAAAGGGCTCTAAGAAACCAGAAATAAATTGCAGATAACCTGGAACCATCCCAAGTGTTTCTGCCTGCTGAAATCAAACACTGGTCCCCAGAAGGACCAGTAAGCACCCATAACCTCTGAACCATTTCTCCAAGAGACTCTGTCTAGCTTTCTGGCTGTGATTAAATGAAGCTGAGGTGTAGAAAATAGCCAAGAGCATGGCATGTTGGATCATTATTTTCTCTGAAGGTTCTAGGATGCAGAAGGTGTAGAGCAAGGAGACACAAGAGTGTGCAAACACAGTAATCACAGCGAACAAGTATGAGATGGTCAATGAGCTGACTCAATAAATTGAAAGTATGCAACACATTTTCTCATGCAAACGGTGTTAGTTGAACTTGCTGGAAATTGTAATGCTAAGGATGGAGGGGGAAGTAATGTCCAGAGAAAGAGAGTTCACACCTGAGTAGTGAGAATTCTGCATGCTCAACACCAGTGCATTCTTCAGTCAACGTTGTAGTTCAGAAAAGAAATATATGTGCAGATTTTGGAAATATTTATGTTAGGTGGAAAGGGAGAAGATGGAGGCCAAACAAAGACAGAGACCTGGAGCACAAGTCATCCAGTCCATTATGCTCTGTGTACTCTCACAGTGTTTATCCCCTCCCGGTGTCTAGACACTCCTACCCTGACTGTTCTGGGAAGCAGGCCCTACGATTTTCCAATCTCTTTTCCTGTCTCAGGCTGGGCCTTCACTCAACCGAGCAGGAGTCCCTGGATCCCCAGGTCAAAGGTTCTCTCTCTAGTCTGAGTCAATGGGACAATATTGCTTCCAGATAAATCCAAACCACCTTGAACAGACAAACTCATGTCTCTAATAAGTCACTTGAGTCCTGGCTTTCATTTCTCAGAATCCAGCAGTAATCTCCTCATTCATTCCTAATATAAACATAGGGAGTCACAAGATCATAGACACAGAATCCATGGCAATCTAGACACCTCCTACTCACAAAGTAGACTTCTTTGGGCTCTCTTATAACCCTTAGTGTTTCCGTGAGCTCTGAACAATGTTGGGCAAATCTGTCTGGCACGACATTACCAATGCCATCATAGACTTCTTCAGGAGCAGAGTATGTCGCCAGAGTCAGCTGTCTGAGGTTGGCAGTGTTCTGCAGTAACTCCTTAAGGCTGGACAGAGACAGGAGTTCCTCACAAAATTCACCTCAACGAGATGGGAACACTGGCTCAGGACAGGGAGGAGGACACCTACTTGGAAATCCATTAGCATACAACCCTTCAGATTTAATGTCTGCAGTGTATCTAGCAGTCTCTCTAGCAGTCTCCAGATCTGAACCTCTGCACTGTTCAGCACAAATCTTCATCAGATGACAAATGCATGCATGAATTTGTGATATTTGGCCTCAGGGGGCTTTTGTGTTGTGAATCATGTGTAGCACTTTCTAGCAGATATTCATGGTACGGAGATTGTGTCTGATATGCTGCTACTTTGGCAGTCTCTCTCTCTTTCCCTTCCTCCCTCCCTCCCTCCCTCCTCCCTCCCTCCCTCCCTCCCTCCCTCCTTCCCTCTCTCTCTCTCTCTCTCTCTCTCTCTCTCTCGCTGTTTTTTTTTCGGTTTTTCGAGACAGGGTTTCTCTGTTTAGCTTTGGAGCCTATCCTGGCACTTGCTCTGGAGACCAGGCTGGCCTCGAACTCACAGAGATCTGCCTGCCTCTGCCTCCTGAGTGCTGGGTATAAAGGCGTGCACCAACAACGCCCGACACATTGGCCGTCTCTTATGTTCAGATTGTCCAAGACTTTTTTCATTTGTAGGAAAAAGAGTTTATTTCACGTTGCAGCTTATAAGACCATCACTAAAGGGAAGCTGGGGCAGGAACTGAAACATACCTGTCTGAAGGACAGTGATAACTGGCTCGTCCCCCATCTCTTACTCAGTCTGCTGTCTTATACCATTCAGGACCACACTGCCCTTCATTGGATGGGTCCACCCATAGTAATGTTGATCAAGAAAATGCCCACAGGCCAGTTTGGTGGATGATTTTCTCAATCAAAAGTACCCTCTTGCAAGCTGGGCAGTGGTGGAGCATGCCTTTATTCTCAGTACTTGGAGGCAGAGGCAGGCGGACATGAGTTTAAGGATAGAATCCTTTACAGAGTTACTTCCAAAGTGGCTACTTGCACAGAGAAATCATCTCTGTACATAGAAACAAAAAGCTCCCTCTTCCAGAAGAACCCCAACCTGTGTCAAGTTGATATTAAACACCAGCCAGCCTAACAATATAAAAAATTTAATGTGGGCATGTGCTTGTCTGTGGCTGTGTGCAGCATCTTTGCACAGGTACCCGAGGAAGCCAGAATATGTGGATACTGGAGCTGGAGATACATGAAGTTATGAAGTTACCTGACCCGGGTTCTGGAAACTAAACTCAGGTCCTACCTCTCTAAGCCTCTACTGACTACATATATTTGAAGTAGTGTGTGTGTGTGTGTGTGTGTGTGTGTGTGTGTGTGTGTTGCACCAAGTTCATGCAGTGCCTGTGGAGGTCATAAATTATGTCTGATCCCTATTACAGCGGGTTCTGAGTCACCACATGGTTACTGAGAACCTATCCTAAGTCCCTTAAAATAAGAAGTCCTTGCGGGGTACACCCTTTAATCCCAGCACTTGGGAGGCAGAAGCATCTCTGTGAGTTCCAGCCAGCCTGGTCTCCAGAGCCATTGCTAGGACAGGCTCCAAGCTTCACAGAGAAACACTGTCTGGAAAAAAAATATAAAAAAAACTAAATAAGTCCTCTTCGAACTTCTCAGCTGTCTCTCTAGATCTCTTCTCATGACATTTCTATTTTTGTTCAGATTCTAATAGAAGACATGCATACAAGTGACACTGTACAGATGAAGCAGGATATATTTAGGAATATTTACACATGTACATATAGTGTACATATGTATATGTGCACGAAACACTCATTAAAAAAAGATCATGCATTTGAACAGCAATGAGCGATAAGCGTGGTATTTAAGAGATGGGAGAAATGTGTGATTCTATTAAAGAATCTAAAAAGAAAATATGTAATTGGTGAAAGTTCCTCAGTTATGTTCTATGCAATTCAGCATCCAGTCACAGTATTTAATGATGGGATCATTGTTGCAAGTTCATCTTGGGTGTGCTTGTCCATGACACAACATTCCTTTTCAAAATTTTTTATATTACTAAGATTATTATTCATGTCAATCCTAAGTCCCTCTCCCTCTCCTCCTCTCCTGCCCCCCCCTAACTAACACCGTACCTATTAACTGGTGTAGACATATGTACAACCTCATCATCTCTACGGAACATCTGCTTCAACAGGTATCTCATACTTAATTGATATTTAATCTATGGACTCAACAGCTGCCATGGCCTCTGTAGCCTCATCCACCTTTGACCCCATACTCACTCTGCCCAATTCTTGTGGCATTTGGCATTGTATGGTTATTGCTTACCTGGGGCAAAACCTTCGTCTGAGCCATGTGTCTACTCCATCCAATATAGCCTGGTGGGTCTCCAAGGTGGGGTTGTTCATCAGCCACCCAACAGGAAGGTGAGGGTAGGGCCACTCTGCCACCAGGATCTTAAAAAAATTTGCTTTTCTCTGAGTGTTGGCCTCCTTGAGCAGCGGGGAAAAGAGATCATTTGGGAGGTCCTGCAGGGTAGATTTGGCCAAAGTTTCATTCCTTATTAGACTTTGCACTGCCAGCTGCAGGAATATGAGTGGCTCTTGAAAACTCATTCTGATGAGTTTAGGGAGATGATCCTGGCTGGACAGAATTTAGGAGAAAACATATTGTCAGATCCGTTCTTAGGAACCTTTCTCCCTCTCACAGTGAACATCTGTCATCACTCTGGCCTTGGAGATTTGGGTTTATTCATTACAGTCATTTGACTCTGAATCTCAGACCCCTTTGGAAGGATGAATCCAGGAAGGAAAAATCTGAGCTCCCTTCCTTATGGCAAATAGGATGCTAACCATGTTTTAGGGACAATGGGAATGCTATGTGCCCACCCTACCTATATTCTGCTTTCAACTAACTGATCCTGCCTGGCAAAGACTGGGGAGAATCAGTGAAATTTGTCCTTCGTTTTCATTTCCATAGATCTAGGGCCTGGTTTGGGGCACCTAGCTATGTCATACTTCTCTCTAGTAGAGAGTGCACCTGTATGTGTTTGGGGGCTGATGGGCCATGTCTTTGTATCAACTTGTTTTTGTTGAGACAGGTTTTCACTCTGTTGCCATCAGCCTGCTATGTAGTCCAGAGAAACTCAACTCACCCTAAGATCCTGGAATGGTACACTAGCCAATCTGACGTGACCTCATTGCTCAGCATGTTATCATTCAAGTGCTTCCCTTCAAGTCCTGCATCATGTCATTCTGGTTGGCAAGAACCTAAGACGTCATTACTTGGAGGCAGATGCAGGATGAACCCAATCAATCCATTTCGTACTTGGCTTTCGAGGCCAGGCAAGCAATAGCGGTTTCAGAAACAATAATAAAAAGCAAGCAGGATATGCTTTTTTGTGTGTGTTGTTTGTTTTCTGTTTTTCGAGACAGGGTTTCTCATTGGCTTTGGAGGTTGTCCAGTTAATAGTTCTTGTAGACCAGGCTGATATCAAACTCAGAGATCGGCCTGCCTCTGCCTTCAGAGTGCAGGGATTAAAGGCAGGGGCCACCAACTCCCTTTGGTTTTGCCTGAGGTTGTTTGGCACTGGGCTGTGATTAGATGCTCACCCATGGTAGACAAGTGCTCTACCACTGAGCTGCACTCAAATCCATCATTGCCTTTTATTTGACAGAGTCAGAGTCACTCATGGACCCCAGGCTGTCCTAGAACAGGGATTTGTTCCCATGCTTCTCCTGGTTTCTTTTTATGTCAGCTTGAGATGTGAACTTGTCAAATTGAACAGGCAGAAGGCACTGTTTTCCAACAGGCACTGTCCCAGGAATCACTGTGTCTTGTGGCCCCTCTTAACAAAACCATCACCAGGTTTGTTTTCAAGATAGGGATTCAAATTCCTTCAATTAGCTGGGGGTGGTGGCAAATGCCTTTAACCCTAACCTTGAGAGGCAGTCAGACAAGCCTGGTTTACTGAGCCAGTTCTGAGATAGCCAGGGCTAAACAGAGAAACCTTGTCTCAAAAAAAACAAAACAAATTTCTGTTCAATTCAAGCACAAAACTACAGTCCATGAAGTGTCATTCCTGGGATTACAAACACATGTAACAACCATGACACTACAAGGGAGTTGTTGGCACATGCCTTTGATCCCAGCTTGGAAGGCTGAGGCAGCCAGATCTCCATGAGTTCAAGTCCAGCCTGGTCTGCAGAATGACATCCAGGATTGTTACCCAGAGAACCACTACGAGGAAAAATGAAAGGAGACTACAACTGAAAACAGCATAGCATTGAATCAGAGACAGCTAGAAAGGTACACGTATAAAACCAGCCCAACTGTGAAACCGTGTCTCAAAGGCCCTGAATGAAATGAACAACCTAAAACCTAAATTACAGTCCATCAGTTCTCTCTCATTGAAACCCACCAAAATTCCTGGGGTGGGGGGGGGGTGGACGCCTTTAATCCCAGCATTCTGGAGGCAAACGCACGTAGATTTCTGTGAGTTCAAGAGCAGCCTAGTCTACAGTGTGAGTTCCAGGAGAGCCAGGGCAACAGAGAAACCCTGTCTGTTGGATTCAAATGGAAAACACTTGGAACCTGAACACCTGCATTTGGATCACATTGAAGGCCATCCTTGAGGTTACATCTCAAAAAATGAAGCTTCCAGACTAGATATGAAGAATCAGGTCTGTGACCTACGTTTCCACCTCCTGTGAGGGACATTTAGGAAGACTGCACGTTCAAAGTCAGCCTGAGCTACAGAGAGCTCATGACCTATTAAAATTCTACCACAAATTCAATTTTTTCAGCATGCAAATCTTTATTGAGGAAGTGGGTATCTAGAGGGGTTGTGGGCCTGGGGCACTCACTGCACAGCCTGTTCATGGGCACTGCATGCAGAATCCTGTGGCTTCATCACATGTGGAAGCTCTGGAGGGCTGGAGAAGGGCTCAATGCGCAGGTCTTCAAAGGCATCACCTGCTAGGAAGGCCAGGCCCACTGTGGCTGGGGCCTGGGGCCCTGCTGTTTGGCTAGTGAAGCCACTCTTTCCCAGAGTTTTGCTGTCAAAAAGGAGGTTGTCATCCTTGTACAGCTGCTGCTTGTACGGCTCCTGCTTGAGGATGCCTTGGACGAAGGGCTTCAGCTCTGACACGGTACTCGACTCCTTGGCATCCGTGAAGATGGTGGTCTTGTGGCGCCGGATCATGAGAAACACGTCCATCTTGGCAGCGGCTGCCTCTGTAAAATTATAAAATTTTGAAAATGGCCGGGCGTTGGTTGCGCACGCCTTTAATCCCAGCACTCAGGAGGCAGAGGCAGGCAGATCTCTGGGAGTTCGAGAACAGCCTGGTCTACAAGAGCTAATTCCAGGACAGCCTCCAAAGCCACAGAAACACTGTCCTGAAAAACCAAAAAAAAAAAAAAAACCTGCTTGTTTTTGTTTTTGAATCACGGTTTCTTTGTTTACCTTGGCTGTACTGGAACTAGCTCTGTACAGCAAGCTGACCTTTAAATCATGGAGAATCTCCTGCCTCTGCCTGCTATTATGCTGGGATTAAAGGCATGTGTCCCTGACACCAACTAAAGCACATTAAATTCCATGATCATAATTGGGAAGTAGAGGCAGCAAGATAGTTCAAGGCCATCCTGTGTCACATATGCTCTCTAGGCCAATTTATTCTGTATTGTTACCTTGTCTGCAAAAACTAAGAGGAATTTGAAAATACATTTAGGCTTTTGATCTCCACACTCAGGAGGATCAGGTCAGTGACTTCCCGCAGGTCTGAGTCTAACATGGACTACAGAACCAGACTATTTCAAAAAGCAAAGAAAGGTTTTCTATGTGCACCTAGCAAAGCATCAATGAAGACAGATTATCTCCCAACAGGAATCCCAGATGTTGGGAGGCTTGTAAGGGGCCATGGGCCCAAAACTATGCGGCTTAAAGCCCACCTTTGCAAGACTTTTAATGACCTTTAAGTTTGCGGCTTAAAGCCAGATCTGTGAGCCTCCTGTAACCTGTAATTAGATACGGTTTGGCCAAGAGGAACTGCTAACTGCTTCTGTTCCAAGAAAGGGTCTGGTGCTTTTCTGTTCGCTGTTCCAAGAAAGACCACTAGATGTTCCGGCTGACAAGAAGAATGTTCCAGTCCCAGCAAATACCTGATGTTCCTTCTATTATTCCCCCCAATTCTATTGTTGCAGGGCTATTTAGGCCCACTCTAAGCCCCAGTAAATCGAGACCTTGACATTGCACAGACGGTCTCTTGTCCTTTCTTGTGCCACATGGTCTCCATTTCTCTCTCGCCCCCATAGACCCCTTTAGGTGACAACCCCCTCGAGACAGGCAAATAACCTGGCCTGCTGGACGGGTCAAGTGGTGCCAAACGTGAGGCTCGAGGTATGGTGGTCTCCGGACAGCACCAAGAGAAGAAGAGACTAGTCGACCCAAAGTGGAGATGCCCTGCACCACTCGTGCACCGGTCCGTCTCGAGGTAAGTACTTCTGTCCCATTATAGTCATGGGCAATACAGCCTCTAAGGAGGACCTCTTTATCAGAGAAGTAAAGTGTAGTCTAAGGGAGAGAGGAATAAGAGTTAAAAAGAAAGATAAAAAGGAGTAAGAATTAAAAAGGAGAAGATAAAAAGAAATAAGAGTTAAAAAGAAAGATTTAGTTCATTTTTTGTTTTATTAATAAAGCTTGTCTATGTTTGATTTTAATGGGACCAGACATAGCTCCCCAGACCTGGGAAAAGGTTGGGAGAGATTTAGGTAAGATGTTTGAGTTAAACCCCCCCAAAAAAAATGTTCCTGAAGTTATTCTTAATTATTAGGCTCTTCTCAGGGACATCATTCAAAGCCCTGAACTCCTTGGTGAGAGGTCTCGCCTCTTGTTGACTGTTTAAGACTTCCTTCAGAAGTCTTGACCATTGCATGTACAGAAGCCAATGACTGACCTTCCCCCATTCCCTCAGCCTGTGCTCTCACCCTCCTGGGGCTCTGCAAACTTGAAGGCCACGGAGGACTCACTGGTCTGCTCCTTGCTGACAGCATTTCTTAGAGGCGGTCAAGCTTGGGGGCTGCAACTTACAGCCTTGGGAGATGCCACCATGGTTGATGGCTAATTAATGTATATAAAAGCTATTGATACAGCCAGACAGAAACTGTTTTTGAGACTTATAGAAAAGGCAACATATTTAAGCTTAGAATTGTTCAAATTTTGGATGCTCATATTTCAGTGATTGACTATAAGATACTATGTTAAAAATTTCAATTAGGATTTTTCTTTTCTACAAGCTGATCATAACCTAGGCAAAAGGTGAAATGTGAGACGTATGCAAGTTATGAATGAACGGTGTGGCCACACCTGGATGCGTGATGTGATTGTGAATTTATGAATGCAGATGAATGGAAATGCCTAAATTGCCTTGGATATGATTAGAGATATTTACATTGCCTTGGATATTGTTTAAAAATATCAAAATCACTTTAATAGAGTCCAAAAGAGCATCCAGTTAATGAGTCAATGTCTTAACAGGAAAAATTATGATTTGAGCCCTAGGAGATAGTTAAAAAGTTAGCAAAAGTTTATAGCATTAGCTTGGAGATATGAGGAATCCATGATACTATAAAAAATTTGGCAGATGAGAGGATGTAGGTCTTACTAAAATTTTATGGTTAATAAAGGACATCTAGAAAATAAGGGTTGATACATGATTTTGAGAAGGATTTATGAGAAGCCTCAAAAAAGAGCCAACCTGTTAGATTCACAGCTTGGCAGGTTAGCTAACATGCAAGTGAGGTCTTATCAGCTTGTCAGCCTCAAAGATTAGATTAGAAAAGGCTATTCAAAAACTCTAAACAAATCTAGAGAACTGTTAAAGACATATGTTATATTCTAAAGAAATTGGGGCTTAATAGATAACAATTAGAAAAGATACTTTAAAAATCTTTTAAATGAGACGCTGGAGAGACAACAATTCCATGATTACTCTATGCGGCCCTAAAAGAGGAGTGCTGTTTCTATGTTAACCATTCTGGAGTTATTAGGGATTCCATGGCCAAGCTCAGAGAAAGACTCAACCATCGGTGAAAGGAACAGGAGTTCCAACAAGGCTGGTTTAAAGGAATCTCCACCCTCTTAGGACCCCTACTTATTCTTTTACTGCTGCTTACTTTTGGGCTATACATTCTTAATCACCTACTCCGATTTATTAAAGAATGCTTATCTGTAGGGAGCCGTCCCTGCATTCTCCATTACATTCAGTGCCGCGCAATAGTCTCGCCAGCAAGAACCACACAGGACATTCAGATCCTTCTGCAGGAAAGCTTTAATGCGTCTTGAGAGGAGAGCATAAGCTTACCAGAGTGGAGACCCCGAGCCAAGAATCCCGTCCCCTAATAAAGGCTGGCAGCCGCCGCCTGGGACGTGTCACCCTATGATTGGCTGCAGCTCCTCAGGCCATATGACGCCACGGAATAGGCAGAGATCAAGGAATGGAAATTACCCAGCGCCTGTGCAATAATTTACATTCAGTGCCTGCAGGCACCATCATTGTAATGGAGAATGCAGGGACGGCTCCCTACATCTCCCCCTTTTTTATTAATTAATGATAAGGCTTTATATTTTTACAAGCAAATAGGTCACCCATATGTTGAGGGATAGAGGCAGAGGTTGTACCTTCCCAATCAAACATTAAGACTGTGTACAAGAGTCGCCATCAGGCTGTTAGCTTGACCCGAAGCGCTCTCGACCTGTCCTCTGCCGTTTTTCTGGGAAAGGGAGACTAGGGCAGGCAACCCTTATGCAGGACAACATGCCTCCCAGAGAAGCCTGCATACTGGGCAACTCTCTGTGTGATGCCTTGCTCAACATCCCTCATGGGCTGCTCAAACCAGACACCTACCCTGTGCAATGAGCCTAGGCTCCGGGTGTGCAAGAGCTGTCTGACCGGCGGCCTATTGCTTAAGCATTGTTAACCAAATGTCAGTGGAAGCCCCTTGTTCCAAAGCTACAAGCGCTTGGGCGATAACCATCTTGTCTCTCTTAGTTTGAGCCTTGAGCCTACAGACCAGCCAGAGAAGTAACACCAATCCACAGCAAACGGCTGCACCAAACAATCCCATCCCCACCCACTAAGCGATCCATGATGACAATCTCTCCGTCAAGGACAGGAGTTAATCTGGATAATAATAGCATCTCTCAACTCCCGGGGAGAGGGTGGAGTTCTGACTTTTGAGGGTCTGAAGGGGCTCTTCGTGTGAGTCTTTCCGGGATCCTCAGGGGATTCTCTTCATCCTGTGGAAAAACACATATAGCTCCCCTGGATCTTATGAGAATAGGATCCGGGCCTCTCCAAAGACCAGTTAAGATATCTTTCCATTTTACCATTTCCTTTGGCCTTTTAGGTTCTGAGGTGTGACGCTTGGCTGCAGTATGGCCCCGAGCGTCAATGTTTATGAGGCTTTCCCCAGGCATTCCAGGCCTTTAAGAAGTGTTGAATAACATGCATGGCCTTTTCCCCTATCAAAGACTGGGAAAGCCATCTGTAATTTTCTCCGCTCCTCTAATGGTAAAAAGGAGTCGGTACCAAATAATGGGGGTGCTGATGGAAGTACACCCGCTGGATTAACAGGTCTCTTAAATTTACCGGGGTGTGACCGGTTATCCCCTATTTTCTCTCCCTCCTTTTTTGTTTCTTTTTCACCTAGCTGAGCTGTTTCCTCTAAAACTTTATCTCTTGAGCTTTCAGAGTCATCAGAGCTATCAAGATTTAAAGCTTTAAACTTATTTACAGAATCATCTAACAAATTATTCACTCCCTTGTCATTAGACATCCCGGGAGGTCCTTTTTCCTTATATTTTATTGTTGGGCGCGCCCCATCTCTCACTACATTCAGTTTTTGACATGTAATTCTGGACTTCTTTAAGATTGCTACAACAGTGAAAAAGATCAACAATCCCAAGCCAAAGTCCAGAAAAGACATACCTCTCCGAATTTACCATCCTGCAGTTCTGAATCCGCCCCATCCGAGGGGTCTCCGCAGTGCCGGCGATGTTAACAAGTTCCCGGGTTTCGGCACCAGATGTCCCGCGCAATAGTCTCGCCAGCAAGAACCACACAGGACATTCAGATCCTTCTGCAGGAAAGCTTTAATGCGTCTTGAGAGGAGAGCATAAGCTTACCAGAGCGGAGACCCCGAGCCAAGAATCCCGTCCCCTAATAAAGGCTGGCAGCCGCCGCCTGGGACGTGTCACCCTATGATTGGCTGCAGCTCCTCAGGCCATATGACGCCACGGAATAGGCAGAGATCAAGGAATGGAGAATTACCCAGCGCCTGTGCAATAATTTACATTCAGTGCCTGCAGGCACCATCATTGTAATGGAGAATGCAGGGACGGCTCCCTACACTTATCCATAACCCAAGCCCTAGTTCTTAATCAGCAATATCAGGCTCTCAGGCAATAAGCAGGACCATGGGTTTTAGGATTAAAACCTCACAAAAAAAGATGGGGGAATGAAATATTTAGGTTTGCTGAGAAAAAAAAGTTTTAAAAGATTTTAGTTCACAGAGAGAAAAAGTTTCCCACAGGCCTTGGCCCATTACAAGGGGGTTGGCCCCAACCCCGGGCACGTCCTATGGTTTAGACTGGGGCAATCGCCAAAACAATCCTCTTTGGGTCACACCTGGCTGGCCAACAGACAATCAAGGACTTCCCAGAGTACATTCTATGGTGTTTCCTTTGTAGAAAAGCAGGTCACACCTGGGTGACCACTCTAACCTGAGATCATACTTTGTAATCAATCACTTTATGCCCCTTGCCTGTATGCTGATCTGTGGTTTTTTTTTTTCTGTATAAGGAGCCTGTAACCCTTGCTGGGGTGTGCAGCTTCCCCGATATTGCTGACACCCGAATGCGCATTTGTTCAATGTTTTAGAAAGTATTTCAGAAGAGAACGAAGTATGATACATGTCTCCTACTCTAAGCAACAGTTTAATTGATGGTTTCAGAACAATGATTTATGGGTGATTGTCTTTCCTCAGTTTTCAGGAAGAATTAATAATCAGTTTCTAGCTCATGAACTGTTACAGTTTGCACTAATACAGTTTTGTATTTCCAAAATTATAAAAAGTTGTCCTATAAAAATATGCTATGTTAATTTTTTTTACCAATGGTTCTTTTGGGAGAGTCACTTATATAGGTTATTAATAGAAAGAAATAGATAGAGCAGACAGCTCTGGCTTCAGCTCAAATAATTAAACTGCAAGC
Source organism: Cricetulus griseus (assembly GCF_003668045.3). NCBI lineage: Eukaryota > Metazoa > Chordata > Mammalia > Rodentia > Cricetidae > Cricetulus > Cricetulus griseus. The sequence goes on from NC_048595.1 coordinate 9,659,940, forward strand.
TGTAATAATGGTCTTTTAAATCCTGGTAAATAATTCATTTAATTTATATACTGACAGTCACTATGTCTTCAAGGATCTTATGGTAATAGAGACAATGCCATACATAGGATCCAATATTAGATTAATTTGAGCAAATTCAAAATGTTATTCACCTAAGAGAATTATCATGTTTATGGGTCACAATGGGAACCTATTAAATAGGCCTTTCCCTGATTACTGGCCAAATGGAAAGAATTAACTGATTAACAAAATCAGTTGATTTGCCTTAAATAGAAAAAGCTTGACAGGCTTGTAACTTTCTTCATAATAGCAAAAGTCTAAGTAAGAAATTTGGCTTAACCAGAAAGACTGCTGGTCAAATCATCAAACAATGTGGAATATGTCCACAATATGGCTATGGCTAATTTAAGGATGAATCCTCAAGCCTGCTCCCCAACCATTTATGGCGAATGGATGTGACATTACAGAGTTTGGCAACTTAAAAATGTGCCACTCCACAAACAGGAGAAGCCACCAGGCATGTTATAAGTCACTGTTTAAGATGTTTTGCTTACATGGGAATACCAAAAGCTATAAAAACAGATAATGGGTCTGGATATACTAGCAAAGCTTTCCAGCAATTTTGTGCTTAATTCCTGAGACCGGTGCTACCGGGACAGCCCTTGTGGCCTAGTCTCGCCCAGCGTGCATGGACCTGCCTGCCTAGCCTGTAGCAGCATCGGGGATGGCTGGGCCTTTGGAGACGCAGCATGCTGCTGACTTGGGGGAGTGAAATGCCTGCCTCCTTGCTTCTGTAGCAGCGGCCAGACATGAGGCTAGCCCACAAGCCAGGCAGTGGTGGGGCTTGCCTTAATTTGCCGAGGATAGCCTCTGGCATCCATGAATGGCTCAAAATTACACTCAAGCCTTATGGAAAGATCCCCTAACTTACAAATGGCACAGACAAGATCCAGTCCTCATTTGGGGAAAAGGACATGCATGGAATTTTGATACTCAGGCAAATAATGCTAGATGGTTGCCTAAATGCCTTTTAAAAATAATAATCCACCCAGGGGTAGCCCCTGAGAAGCCTTCTAATTTGCTTAATTCTAGATAAAAGATGCTGTCTTTTTGGCTACTTGTGTGTTCCCACCTTTAATTGCCATTGCCGGTGGAAGCCCTTATCAGATCTACAACTACCCCTGGATGATCCTCAACCAAGCCAATGATGCTGCCAATGCTTCCACAACTATTACGACCACCCCCCTCCTATTCCCCCCTAATAATTGATTTATGTGCTTTAGCCTTAGGGGCCTCTCCAGACTAGGGAACCCCTGATCATTTTTACCTTATTCTCTCCTTAATTAACCCTAGTGTTTAGGCCCTTCATCAAGCCAACCACTCCCTTATAGAGGACTGTTGGGTCTGTTATTCTTCTACCCCTCCCCTTTATTCAGGGAATTGCAGGCACTTACTAATTCCTACCTTGCCTGTTCTACTAGATTAACTACTTAAATTGTCACCTCTACCTTTTCAAAAACTAACCAGATTCATTAAGTCTCAGATTGACGCCATCCTCAAAAAACTGGTTTTGGTCCACTACCATCGCCTTGAGGCATTAGATTCTGAGCTGCCTGATGACTATAAAAACCCCCACAGTCCTAAAGGACTGGAATTCTCAGGCCTTAAATCCATGGTAAATGCTTCTGCTTTAGCCTTACAGTCCCTTAATAATTCTCGCTATCAGGAATGCTGGATTTGCTTTTCCCCTAGGCCGCCCTTCTATGAGGACATGCTAACTTTCAAAAATCTTCTCTTCACTAATGAGACTTCCTCACTAAGATGGCATTCCGTGAATCATGAGGGCTTGACCTTAAGTCAGGTCTCAGGCAAAGGCTTCTGTATTAGAGGACCGGAACTCCATTTCCCAGAACCCTTACAGCCAATGTGCAACCAAACTATCATTATTAGCCAGTCATCTACATATGTAGCTGCACCTGATGGAACTTATTTTGCTTGCTCTCAGGGACTCACCAGCTTTTTTCCACCTTTCAGTTTCTAGAGAGTAAAGATTATTGCGTTTTGGTATGGCTTTTGCCCCGCCTAACAGCACAGGCCCCAGAGGAGCTGCTCCCTAGCTGGGAGGAAAGGCCCCGTCATAAGAGAGAGCCCATTTCAGCCATCACCTTAGCTGTCATGCTGGGCTTAGGGGCAGCTGGAGCCAGAACAGGAATAGCTTCCCTAATAACTTTCAAACAGCAATATGCACATTTGACTCAATTGTCCCAAGCAGTAGATAAAGATATAAAAGAACTACAAACAGGACTCCAAAATCTAAGGGACTCTCTGGTCTCCCTGTCAGAAGTAGTACTGCAAAACAACAGAGGACTGGATTTAATTTTCCTCAAAGAAGGTGGACTCAGTGCAGCTCACAAAGAAGAGTGCTGTTTTTACAAAGATAAAATTGGGTTAGTTCAAGATAGTATAGAAAAAATAAAGAAAAATCTAGAGGAGAGAAAGAAACAAAGAGAGCAACAAAAGTCCTGGTATAAAAATTGGTTTTCAACCTCCCCCTGGCTTTCTACTTTGCTACCATCTCTCCTGAGACCTCTTATAGGACTATTGCTGCTGATTTCTTTTGGCCCATGGGCCCTCCAAAGAATGACTCGCTTTATAAAAAGTCAGATAGATTCACTTCTCCCTCAAGATTTTCTTCCGTACAGTATCCCCGAATCCAGAACCCAGGTGATGAGCAGCGTAACGAGCAGAGCGAACCAGGCAACCCCTTGGGCCTTCAAGAGAGGCTTAATTTTTCTAAACTATTAAAGGTCTAGTCACAGGCTTTGGAGCCATACTTGCCATCCCTAGGCATGCAACACTGGTAGCCCCAGGTACAAATGGCCGCCTCAACGATGGGCAACTTCCTTCCCTCCTTGACTAACCTAAGACATGGGACCCCTGGATGGCGGGTTTATATCACCCGAAGACGGGTAAAGTCAGTGAGGTGGCAAGGTCGAACTAACCTAAGACAGAGACGGTCATGAACAAAGACCCCCTAAGAATGCTACCTGTGGCCTAGTCCTCACATCCCTCCTTTGTAAAGGAAAAAATAAGGGGGAGATGTAAGGGGCCGTGAGCCCAAAACTATGCGGCTTAAAGCCCACCTTTGTAAGACTTTTAATGACCTTTAAGTTTGCAGATTAAAGCCAGCTCTGTGAGGCTCCTGTAACCTGTAATTAGATACGGTTTGGCCTGCTGGACGGGTCAGAGGCTGAAGCAGAAGCCATGCCAAGGATTTAGAGGTTCATGATTTACAGAGTGAGGAGGCCTGGTCTCAAAAGAACCACATACAAGATAATTACATGATATGAAGCAGAACAAGGTAGAGCATGCCGGCCATTCCAGCACTCAGAAGACTGAGGCAGGCAGATCCTGATCCCCAACCCAGTGCAGCAGCCTGGCCAGGTCTAGCAGAATCTGGACAGTGAAGCCTGGTGTCAACAGCTAAAATCAAACCAAACAATTACAGAGGACATGGAGAAGAAAGCAGACCTTGGGTTTTGAAGCCCAGTGTCTTCTGTCTGTTGATGAAGAGACAGATTGCAGGATGCCCTGGGCTCTCTTGTGTCTAAAAAGTCTCTGAAGCAGTAAGGGTGTCCTGATGGGCGTAAAGGACTTCCCTCATGTGGTCACTGATGACTGTCTCTGAAGCTCTGAGTGTCTTCTCTGGCTCCAATGACACCTTTATAGAACTTTCTTCTTAGCTGCACCACCATGAAAAGCTGCCATCTGATTGGATGATTTTGCTCCACCCATTTAATTTTCTATGGAACTTCTTTCTTAATTCTCTTTGAATCAAAGCTCCCAGGGGGGATAAAAAAACAAAGGAAATTCAGATCCTAGGATGAATATCAGGACTCCATGTATGGATTCACTTTTATTGTTCTGAGTAAGAGTCAGCTCAGGATTTACCTTGTCTGATAATAGACAAAAAGTAAGACAACAAGGAGAAATTCTTACTGTCATAACGGAGTGTGTTCTGGAGTTCAAGGCTGAGCTGCTTTCTCTGTCAGTCATCTACAGTGTTAGGTCTGAGAAGATGGAGGTTTGAGGCTGGGGAAGGAACAGTTCAAGGTCATCCTCCACTACCCAGCAAATTTAGGACAGCCTGAGCTAATGGAAAATCTCTTTATCTAAAATTAAGTAAAAACAAACAGCAGTGGCTTGCTTGGGAGGAGCCACCCTTAGTTCCCCAGGGGGCAAGAATGTTAGACAAAGATCAGACTGCAACCTGGATGGAGAAGAGGAAAGTAACTATGGGTGGGGTAGGGTGTGGGGGACCCCCCAGGAGACACAGGTGTAAGGATCCCAGTATTTTTTTTTTCAAGATAGGGTTTCGCTGGGGGTTGGTGGTGCATGCCTTTAATCTCAGCACTCAGGAGACAGAGGCAGGCGGATCTCTGTGAGTTCGAGGCAAGCCTGGTCTACAGAGCGACTGCCAGGATAGGCTGCAAAGCTACATGGAGAAACCCTGTCTCGAAAAACCAAAAAAAAAATAATAATAATTGGAGTACAGAACTAAATAGAGAATGGTCAACAGAGGAATCTGAAATGGCTGAAAGACACTTAAGAAAGTGCTCAAAATCCTTGGCCATCAGTGAAATGTAACTCAAAACAACTCTGAGATACCATCTTAGACAGGGCAGAATGGCTAAAATCAAAAACACCAATGACAATCTATGTTGTAGAGGATGTGGAGAAAAAAGAACACTCCTCCAATGCTGGTGGGAGTGCAAACTTGTAAGACCACTTTGAAAATCAGTATGGCGTTTGCTCAGAAAAATGGGAATCAGTCTAACTCAAGATTCAGCAATTCCTCTCTTGGGCATATACCCAAACAATGCACATTCATAAAACAAGGACATATGTTCAACCATGTTCATAGCAGCATTGTTTGTAATAACCAGAACCTGGAATAAACCTAGGTGTTCCTCAAGTGAAAAATGGATAGAGAAAATGTGGTCCATTTACACAATGGAGTACTACTCAACAGAAAAAAGCAATGGAATCTTGAAATTTGCAGGCAAATGGATGGAACTAGAAGAAACCATCCTGAGTGAGGTAACCCAGTCACAAAAAGCCAAACATGGTATGTACTCACTCATATATGAATTTTAGACATAGAGCAAAGTATTAAAAGTATTTCTTCACCAAAGAAACTAGGAAATGAGAAAGACTCTAAGGGAAAAATGCATGGACCCCAGAGAATGGGAAGGGGCAGAAAATCCTGAGCTAATTGGGAGCATGAGGATAGGGGAGAGAGAGCTGCCAGAATGAGAGGAGAAGAGGAGTGGAGAGGAGAAAATGGATGAGCAGAAATATTGAGCAGAAATATTGAGTTGGAGGAAGCATAGAGGAGAGCAGGATGAGAGATACCTTATCAGAGGGAGCCATTATAGGACCAAAGAAAGATCTGGCACAAGGGAGATTTCCAGAGATCTACAAGGATGACACAAACTGATAATCTAGGCAATGGAGAGGCTATCCAAAATGCCCTTCCCCTAATGAAACTGATGACTGCTTTTTATGCCACCCTAGAGAACCTCATCCAGTGGCTGATGGATGCAGAGGCAGACACCCACAGATATACCCTGAACTGAACTCTTGAATCTAGTTGCAGAGAGGGAGGAATGAAGATCAAAGTGGTCAGTACCAGGCTGGTGAAACCCACAGAAACAGCTGGCCTGAACAAGGGGAAGCACATGGACCCCAGACTGCTGTCTGGGAGGCCACTACAGGACTGATCCAGATCCCAGAACATGGATGTCAATGAGGAGGCCTCTGCACTCTAGGGCACCCCTGGTAGTGGATTAGTCTTTTTCCCTGGTGTAAGGAGGGACTTTGAGAGCCCATCCCAAGTCAAGGGATGCACTCTTGCTTGGACACATGGGGGAGGGCCTAGGCCCCGCCCAAGATGATGTGGTGGACTTCGGGAAGGTACGGTCAAGGGCCCTATCCTGCCTGGGGAGTAGAGTGTGGAAGGGGTTGGGGGCAGCTAGGGGACTGGGTGGGAGGGTTGGGGAGAGGGAAGGGAGAGGGAAAACAGATTGACAGGTGAAGCAACCTTATTCCTATTTGAACTAATGAAAAATAAGGAAAAAAAAGATATGTTATGTGTTGATATAAGTGGTTGGTTGTGGGGTTTGGAGCCCTATTTACAAGTGCTGTGAGTTTGAACCACATTCCCAGATCATCTATCTGTTTTGGTTTAAATTAAGGTAGACGCATGATTCTTCAGGCAGGGATGTCTATCCTGGATCTGTGATCTTCTCTGTTCAGGACTTAATTCTAGTTCCCAGGTGTGTCTTGTATGTGCTTCCTGGATCCTTCATTTTTTTGAGATGATACTGTCAGACAATGTCAAGTAAAATTCTCAAGGCTGAAGCAACCACATTGCTAAAGATGAGTTCTCAGCTCAGCTGTGACATGGGGCTGTCATCAGACAGCTACTAGCACATCCCAGAACAACTTGTAAGCTACAGTTCAGGGAAATGATAATTCAAACAATAGCAGAACCGTGATCTGTGAAGCCTTATTGAAGGGAATGCTAAGGGTTTAAATTACAGAGCAGATTCTAACTGCAATTCCAAAATGGGTCCAAGTATCTCTATAGATCCAGAATGATCTGGAGTTCAAGAAGAGCCTTGCCTATTTTAGACAATTCTCAAACATACTTATCTTGAATCCCCACAAGGTGATTACAGACATTGCCTCAACCAGGTCTCAGGCCATTGTCTTTCCTGGATGGATAGCTGTGAGCGCCCCTATGCACCTCCCAGGCTGTTATGCCACACCCATCTCACAGATCACTTCACATTTTCCCATGGGACACCATCTCTCCTAAATTTCTGATAGTGGCATTGAGCTCACTCTGATTTCCAAGCAGGTTTGTTCCTTCTTTCTCCTCTTCATGAATAATGGCCACTTCTCTGGCCATCAGAATTGGGAGGTTCCCAGATCTAGGCACAGCTGACTATGTTATGGAGTCAAGTGAGGCCACAAGGTCATCAGCATGTACACAGCACAGCAAACACGCATAAGGGAAGTGCTAATTTAGCTGGGTGGTAGAGGTGTATGCCTTTAATCCTGGCAGGTGGAAGGTACAAGCAGGGTATCTCATTGAATTCAGGACCAGGAAAAGCTCTAAAGCTACATACCCAAAAAACACTGTCTCAAAAAAAAAAAAAAAAAAACCAGATGGGCATTGGTGGCACACGCCTTTAATCCCAGCACTTGTGAGGCAGAGGCAGAGGCAGGCGGATCCCTATTAGTTCGAGGCCAACCTGGTCTCCAGAGCAAGTGCCAGGATAGGCTCCAAAGCTACACAGAGAAACCCTGTCTCAAAAAAAAAAAAAAAGAAAGAGGGGGCAGGAGAGATGGCTCAGCGGTTAAGAGCAGTGCCTGTCTGTGAAGGTCATAAATTATGTCTGATCCCTATTACAGCAGGTTCTGAGTCACCACATGGTTACTGAGAACCTATCCTAAGTCCCTTAAAATAACATGCAGGGTACACCCCTTTAATCCTACACCTTGAGAGGCAGAAGCATCTCTGTGAGTTCGTGGCCAGCCTGGTCTCCAGAGAGAGTGCCAGGACAGGGTCCAAGCTTCACAGAGAAACTGTCTGGAAAAATCTATAAAAAATAAATAAATAAATATCAAGTCCTTTTCGAACTTCTCAGCTGTCTCTCTAGCTCTCTTCTCAGGAAATTTCTACTTTTGTTCAGATTCTAATAGAAGGCATGCATACACGTGACACTGTACAGATGAAGCAAAGTATATTTAGGAATATTTACACATGTGCATATAGTGTACATATGTATATGTGCACGTAATACCCATTAAAAAAAGATCATGTGTTTGAACAGCAATGAGCAATACGCATGGTATTTAAGAGATGGGAGAAATTTGTGATTCTACTAAAGAATCTAAAAAGAAAATATGTAATTGGTGAAAGTTCCTCAGTTATGTTCTATGCAATTCAGAATCCATTCACAGTATTGAATCATGGGATCATTGCAGCAAGTTCATCTTGGGTGTGCTTGCCCATGACACAACATTCCTTTTCAAAATTTTTTATGTTACTAAATGTCTATAAATGTCAATCCTAAGTCCCTCTCCTTCCCCTCCTCTCCTGCCCCACCACCAACTAACACCGTACCTATTCCATACCCTTTCGGCTCCCCAAAGAGGTGAGGCCTTCTGTAAGGAGTCTTCAGAGTCTGCTCCACCCCCTTGTGACACTACATTCTTGCCATTACCTGCTTGTGTAGGATTGAGGTCAATGTTGGAGTCAGCCTGCCCATTCCATTAAATGGGTGTATCTCTGTGGCTTTGGAGGCTGTCCTGGAAGTAGTTCTTGTAGACCAGGCTGGTCTGATTCAAACTCAGATTGCCAAGGTTGGCCCCAGGTACCCTTTACCCATTGAGCAATCTTGACAACCCATATCTTATAATATAGAAAAATAAATAATAAAGAAAAAACAAAAGCTGTGACACAATATTCTTTATTGCTGCCTGCTTATACAGATACAAACAAACCAATGGCTCTGCTCAGACACTCATTAACGAGGTGGATCTCTGTGAGTTGAGGGCAGCCTGGACCATAGAGTTAGTTTCTGGACAGCCAAGGCTATTCAGAGAAACCCTGTCATACAAAACCAAAGAAATAAACTAAAATAAATAGAGGCACACTGGGAATTTATTAATGGGAATTTCTTATGCAGATCCTAGGGACTGGCAATACTTTAGGACAGGACATGGACCTTTGTTCATCTCCTGGAGGTCTTAATGTACAGGTAGCCAGCCAGAGTCGGGAACCCTGAACTACAGACAGGTGACCTACAATCACCTGGGTTTGCTGAAGTCTGTTGCAGACCCCATTCATCTGTAAGTGACAGGAAGTGGATGAGGAGTCTCTGGTCAGCCTGTCCATCCCCTAATCCTTTGCCTTTTGTCTTTCTTAGGTCATCTTTGAGGGCCCCACAGCCCCTCCTAGCCTGAGTACCCTGGATTGCAGTCTGATGCTCATTTATCACAACTGCCTTCCTCAAACCTTGCCTTTGCTTCCCTTGCTACTTTGAAGGACCCCGACCTTCAGAAGCAGGTTAATGACTGGGATACACAGCAGAGAGAATATCCGGTTCTCGGGATCTCAGCATCACTTTGTATGCTGGAGAAAGGCCCTGCAGAGGCAATCCTGAGAGGTGCTCCATTTGGATATGGAGAACTCTTTCTTTCACCACAAGACAGCAACCTGACTGAACCGATGTGCTCTGCAATGCCAGGCTCTTGTTCTGTCTCTACTGTACACATGGTTTTCTTTCCATCACACTGAGTAATGCCCAAAACCTCATCTTCTGAGGTTCTCCAGATGAGAAGCCTGTCTTATGCATTCATGTCTTATTAGAGGTATTAGAGGGAGCACTCACAGAGTATGGTGTCCAGTTCATAGATATAACGCTTGCCACAGTCATAGCAGGCCGTGCTCTTAAAGTGGAGTGACTTAAACTCCCTTATAGAGATGAGTGTGTCCTTGAGCTCAGCACAAAGTTGGGAAAATTCCTCTACTTGGGTGTACCCATAGTGATCATAGACCTCCTTGGGAGCAGGGTACCGCTCCTTGGTCAGCTGCCTTAGGTTGGCAGTGTGGCGCAGAAGTTCTTTCAGCGTGTCTGTGGAGAAATCATTGTCTATGAGATTGATGATGGTGAGCTGGGAGAATTGGCTCAAGGCAGGGAGAAGGATCCTGACATCAGCATCCTGCATCCCACAGTCTTTTATTTTCAGGGTCTGCAGAGTGTCTGCAACACTCTCTAAGAAAATCCTGAGAGAAATAAAATCCAAATCACGTAAAATGACTCCTCTCAAGTACAGATGTTTCAGCCCAGAGTGACTCCACCGGGCAAAGGAATCCAAGTCTGACTGTGAGAACTTGCACAGAGAGATGGACAGGCACTCCAAGGGGGTCTTCAGGCACCTAAGGAGAGACCAAGGGTTATTTCAAAACATACTGGTGGGTTTATGGTAGAGGTAGAGGGGACCATGTGGCCAGGGTGAGTGTGACCATGGGTTTGCAATGAGCAGTCAAGCCTTTGGACTCTGCTTACTCAGGCCACACCCCTTCCACCCTGGGGCATCACCTTCATGGTGGGACTGGCGCATTCCACAGCTACCTTTCCTATTCTTCAGTGATAAGCAGCCACCTACAGTTGTGATGGATACCACTAGGCTAGAGGGCCCACAGGAAGAGAAAGAAGGGACCTACATGGTCACATGTCAGGCTGCCTCCTGAAGAATCACTGCCTCCCTGTCACAGGCTCTACACTTGTTCACTCTTCAGCTTTTCCATTTGCTGTCTACTTAGCCCACTCATGCTCAATAGAGCCTCACACTGTTTGGGAATTTGGGGCAGCCTGGGACGGGTTCTCCCAGATCTAAACACAGGGCTCGCCTGGGAAACTGTGCGTGTCTGAGTCCTCCCCTCCCTATGCAGTGCTCTCTTCTTTGTCCTGTTCCTCACATTAGATCTGACAGGATTGCTCTGGAGGAAACTGCACAGATTTCCACCCTCACGAGATCTAACCTACAGTGTTGTCCTTCAACCACGGCAGCTCCCTCCACACAACCCGTCCCTCTTCATTGCTCAGCGATGTGAGGTCATGAGGGCCCTTGAGTCATTTCCCAGGGAAGAAGACCATCCTCACATATTCCTCGTGAAAGAAATGCACGGCGGTCTGCAGAACCCAGGGGCCCTCTACTCTCTGGTGTAGGAAAGAAGGTCTGCTCTCCATCTTCTTACCTAAGCAACTGATTCATGTGATCATTTAGGAAATAGACATCCTGTATGGTGAGATGCTGCAGACAGCTGAGTTTTGAAAAGAGAGAAATGACCGAGGTGACATGCTTCTCCTCTCCAGCAGTGGCAGTCCTTCCTTGGAAGGCACGCATCAGCACCATTTTTTGAAGATTCCTCATCCTTCTCAAGGTAGGTACAAATTTTGCCAATGTGGAGAGACTCCCCACTGTATTCAGTTCCAACTCTTCGATAAGCTCTGGTTGTAAAATTTTGAAGACATTCTTGACGCTGTGGAATGGCAATGTCCCAACCTTCAGCTTCACACAGCACAGCTGCAGGGAAGGCCTTCTCTCCTCCACCCACTCCAACAGCTGTGCCTGGTATTGATCCAGGGGGAGGCAAAGTTCAGTGACGACCTTTAAACGATGCTTCAGTGTTGATAAAGAATGGCCCTTCTGCACTGGAACATTCCTCAAGTCAACCACTTGAAGCTTCTGCCCTCTGTGGATACAAGAGAAATGACAGGAGGTAAGTTGAGACCCAAGACTGTTTTCTCCTAATCTGATGGTGTTTTTACTCTCTCTGTCTTCTTCCTATTTGTGGTTTTCAGTCCTGGCTCTCCAACCCAGACCCCCAAGCGGGCCACGGTAGAGCTCTTAGCCTGAGCTGCATTTGAAGGCCTGTCCTGTTTCCCTACATTCAGTAGCTCTGGATTTCTGTCAGCTCCTATTTCCATTAACTGGTGTAGACACATGGACAAGCTCATCATCTTTTCGGGACATCTGCTTCAAGAGGTATCTCATACTTAATTGATATTTACTCATTGGACTCAACAGCTGCCAAGGTCTCTGTAGCCTCATCCACCTTTGGCCCTACACTCACTCAGACCAGATGTTCCTTCATATACCCCAGAGTGTGGTATTTGACATTGTATGGTTATTGCTTACCTGGGGCAAAACCTTCGTCTGAGCCATGTGTCTACTCCATCCAACATAGCCTGGTGGGTCTCCAAGGTGGGGTTGTTCATCAGCCACCCAACTGGAAGGTGAGAGTAGGGCCACTCTGCCACCAGGATCTTAATAAAATTTGCTTTTCTCTGAGTGTTGGCCTCCTTGAGCAGCGGGGGAAAGAGATCATTTGGCAGGTCCTGCAGGGTAGAGTTCGCCAAAGTTTCATTCCTTATTAAGCTTTGCACTGCCAGCTGAAGGAGTGTGAGTGGTTCTTTGAAACTCATTCTGATGAGTGTAGGCAGATGATCCTTGCTGGGCAGAATTTAGGAGAAAACATATTGTCACAATCTTTCTTAGGAAGCTTTCTCCTCCTCACAGTTAGCATCTCTCATCTCTCTGGCCTTGGAGATTTGGGTTTATTCATTACAGTCATTTGACTCTGAATCTCATACCCTTTGGAAGGATGAATCCAGGAAGGAAAAATCTGAGCTCCATTCTCTGTGGCTTTGGAGATTGACCTGGTACTAGTTCTTGTAGACCAGACTGATATCAAACTCAGAGATCGGCCTGCCTCTGCCTTCAGAGTGCAGGGATTAAAGGTGGGGACCACCAACTCCCTTTGGTTTTGCCTGAGGTTGTTTGGCACTGAGCTGAGATTAGATGCTCATCCATGGTAGACAAGTGCTCTACCACTGAGCTGCACTCAAATCCATCATTGCCTTTTATTTGACAGAGTCAGAGTCACTCATGGACCCCAGGCTGTCCTAGAACAGGGACTTGTTCCCTCGCTTCTCCTGGTTTTTTTATGTCAGCTTGAACAGGCCTAAACCATTGTTTTTCAATAGACACTGTCCCAAGAATCACTGTGTCTTGTGACCCCTCTTAGCAAAACAATCGCCAGGTATGTTTTCAAGATACATACAAAAAAAAATGTAAGCAAGATACGTACACAAATTCCTTCAATTAGATGGAAGTGGTGGCACATGCCTTTAACCCCAAGCTTGAGAAGCAGAGGCTAACGAGCCTGGTTTACTGAGTCAGTTCTATGATAGTCAGTGCTAAACAGAGAAACCATGTCTCAAAAAAAAATTCTATTTCAATTCAACCATTAAATTGCAGTCCATGAAGTATCATTCCTGGGATTACAAACACATATAACAACCATTAGACCACAAGGGAGCTGTTGGACATGCCTTTAATCTCAGCTTTAGAAGGCAGAGGTAGGCAGATCTCCATGAGTTCAAGGCCAGCGTGGTCTCCAGAGTAACATCCAGGATTGTGACATTGAAACCCTACCTGGAAAAACCAAAGGAGACTTTCACTGAAAAAAACATATCGAGGAAGCAGAGACAGAGCTAGAAAGGCATAGGTATAAAAGCAGCCCAGCTCTGAAACCGTGTCTCATCTCAAAGGCCCTGAACAAAACAGAACAACCTAAACATAAATTACAGTCTGTCATTTGTTTCTCAGTAGAAACCCACGTAAATCACTGGGGGGTGGTGGTGCACGCCTTTAATCCCAGCATTCTGGAGGCAAATGCAAGTAGATCTCTGTGAGTTCAAGGCCAGCCTAGTCTACTGTGTGAGTTCCAGGACAGCCAGGGCAACAGAAAAACCCTGTCTCTAAAAATCAAGCAAACAAGAAACCTAACTAAGTCAAGACTAACATACAAACAAAATTTATCCAGCCAGCCTCTTGAAGGAATTTTACGTATAAAAAATATAGGTTTTGGTGTATGGCTACTGGGCCTGCATGTATGTATGTATGTGCATTTTTTGCATGAAGTGCCCAGGTTTACAGAGGGCCTTAGATGCCTTACAAGTGTCTGTGATCTGCCATGGGGGTCCTGAGAATGGAACCCAGGTTACAGAAGAACAGCCAGAGTGGTGTCCCATCAGCTTTGCTATCTCTCCTGTCCCTGGAGAGAATTGTAAAGCCCGGTCATACATGTAGCTGAGTTACTCAGAGTGCTTGCCAAAATACAAGGGTCTCCGAGTTCTATTCCAGGCTGGATTAAACTGCAAAACACATGGAACCCAGCTCGGCGTTGATGGAGCACGCCTTTAATCCCAGCACTCGGGAGAAAGAGGCAAGCAGATCTCTGTGAGTTTGAGGCCAGCCTGGTCTCCAGAGCGAGTGCCAGGATAGGCTCCAAAGCTACACAGAGAAACCCAGTCTCAAAAAACCATAAAAAAAATAATAAAATAATAAATAAATAAAAACCACCTGGAACCCGAAACTGAACACTTTCACTTGGTAAGAAAACATGGAAGGCCATCCTTGAGGTTATGTCTCAAAAAATGAAACTTTCAGAGCTGGATATGAAGAAACAGGTCTGGGACCTATATTGCACCTTTTGTGAGGTGCATTAAAGATGATTGCCAGTTCCAAGTCAGCCTGAGTTAGAGTTCATGACCTAATAGAATTCTATCACAAATAATATTGTTATCTTTTAAAAATGAACACCTGCTTGTTTTTCTTTTTGACTCAGGGCCTCTTTGTTTACCTTCGCTGTCCTCGACATAGTTCTGTACAGCAGGCTGACCTTGAACTCATGGAGATCCTCCTGCCTCTGCCTGCTATTATGCTGGGATTAAAGGCATGTGTCCCTGACACCAACTAAAGCACATTATCTTCCATGATCATAATTGGGAAGTGGAGGCAGCAAGATAGTTCAAGGCCATCCTGTGTCACATATGCTCTCTAGACCAATTTATTCTGAATTGTTACCTTGTCTCCAAAAACTAAGAGGAATTTGAAAATACATTCAGGCTTTTGATCTCCACACTCAGGAGGATCAGGTCAGTGACTTGCCGCAGGTCTGAGTCTAACATGGACTACAGAACCAAACTATTTCAAAAGCAAAGAAAAAGTTTTCTATGTGCACCTAGCAAAGCATCAATGAAGACAGATTATCTCCCAACAGGAATCCCAGATGTTGGGAGGCTGAAGCAGAAGCCATGCCAAGGATTCAGGGCTTCATGGTTTCCAGAGTGAGGAGGCCTGGTCTCAAAAGAACCACATACAAGATAATTACATGATATGAAGCAGAACAAGGTAGAGCATGCCGGCCATTCCAGCACTCAGAAGACTGAGGCAGGCAGATCCTGATCCCCAACCCAGTGCAGCAGCCTGGCCAGGTCTAGGAGCGTCTGGACAGTGAAGCCTGGTCTCAACAGATGAAATCAAACCAAACACAGAGGACATGGAGAAGAAAGCAGACCTTGGGTTTTGAATCCCAGTGTCTTCTGTCTGTTCCTGAAGAGACAGATTGCAGGATGCCCTGGGCTCTCTTGTGTCTAAAATGTCTCTGAAGCAGTAAGGGTGTCCTGATGGGCGTAAAGGACTTACCTGATCTGGTCACTGATGAAAGTCTCTGAAGCTGGAGTGTCTTCTCTGGCTCCAATGACACCTTTATAGGACTTTCTCCTTAGCAGCTGCACCTCCACCAATAGCTGCCATCTGATTGGATGATTTTGCTCCACCCATTTAATCTTCTAGGGAACTTCCTTCTTAATGCTCTATTTTTTGTTTTGTTTTGTCTTTTTTTTTTTGTTTTGTTTTTTTGTTTTTTTGGTTTTGAAACAGAGATCCACCTGCCTCTGCCTCCCGAGTGCTGGGATTAAAGGCGTGTGCCACCAATGCCCGGCCTGTTTTTGTTTTTCAAGACAGGGTTTCTCTGTGGCTTTGGAGTCTATCCTGGAACTAGCTCTTGAAGACCAGGCTTGTTTTGAACTGACAGAGATTGCCGTGCCACTGCCTCCCGAGTGCTGAGATTAAAGGCATGTGCCACCACTGCCCGGCCTTAATGCTCTTTGAACTAAAGCTCCAAGGGGGGAAGAAAAAATAAAAAGGAAAATTCAGACCCTAGGATGAATATCAGGAGTGCATGTATGGATTTGCTTTACAACACTCAGTTCACTTACTTTTTAAATTCATTCATTTACTTATTTATGCACTTGGCTCATGAATTACTTCTCAGAAGGACTTTTACTTTGCAGATGATCTTGTGTTGGAATCTACACAATCCTCCTGCCTCATCCTTCCTTCAGCTGGCTGAATTTATTCATGTGTGCCCCACAATGTTCTGAGTAAGAGTCAGCTCAGGATTTATCTTTGTCTGATAATAGACAAAAAGTAAGACAACAAGGAGAAATTCTTACTGTCATAACCGACTGTGTTCTGGAGTTCAAGGCTGAGTTGCTTTCTCTGTCAGTCATCTACTGTGGCAGGTCTGGGAAGATAGAGGTTTGAGGCTGGGGAAGGAACAGTTCAAGGTCATCCTCCCCTACCCATCAAGTTTAGGACAGCCTGAGCTAATGAAAATTCTTTTTATCTAAACTTAATTAAGTAAAAACAAACAGCAGAGGCTTGAGGTAGAAGCCACCCTTAGTTCCCCAGGGGGCAAGGGTGTTAGATAAAGATCAGACTGCAACCTGGGTGGAGAAGAGGAATGGAACCACGGGTGGGGCAGGGTGTGGAGACCACCCAGGAGACAGACCAGGAAGGAACCCAGTGTCGTTTTTTTCAAGACAGGGTTTCTCTGTATTGTTTTGGAGGCAGTCCTGGAAATCACTCTGTAGACCAGGCTGGCCTTGAACTCACAGAGATCCACCTATCTCAGCCTCTTGAGTGTTGAGATTAAAGGCATGAACCACCAACACCAGCCATAACTCTCTTTTCTGTTGTTGTTTCTTCAAGAGTGGATTTCTCTATGTAGTCCTGGCTATCTGGGAACTCACGCAGTAAATCAGGCTAGCCCCCAACTCAGAGATCTGCCTTCCTCTGCTCCAGAGTGGTGGCAATAAAGGGGCATGCACCACCACTGCCTGGCTGTACCTTTTATTCTAACACATGGCAAGTTAAGGCAAGAATGGGAAGTCCAAGGCCACCTTCAGCCACCTTGGATCATCATGGCCATTTTGATCAAAAGAAGACCTTGTCTCAATGAAGGAACCAGCTTCCTTTTGGCAGCCATAACAGCCGAACACGTGCTTGCCATAAACCTGCCTTGGTCACGTAGAGGTCAGATGCCTGTCTTGTGACAAGGAACCAATCAGAAGTTAGCTGGTGGCGCTATGCTTTACGACCCTGGGTGTGCTTTACGGACAAGCGCACGACAATGACGTAGAGAGCATAGCAACCACCCTGGGAGGGCCTATGAGCCATAACAACCAGTTGACCAATCAACACAGGGCAAGTCCTCCAAGCCTGGAGGCACACCAATCATTAGCCTGTGCGTACCCCTAGACACTCCCCTTACGCTATAAGATCTTTTGGGAGACCCAAGGAGCCGTCTTTTCTAGCCGTCCACCATGGCGGGTGGTTGAAAGACCCGAGCTAACATAGGGTTAGCTCGTTAAATCACAATAAAACCTCGGGCAGTTTGCAGCAAGCTCTCGAATCCGCCTGGTGATTTGGGTGACCGCGAACCTGGCCTGAGACCCCGGATACTTGAGTTTTTGGGGGTCTAACATCAACAAAACACAAATGCTTTAAATTCCTAGTTTACAGTGCCATATTCAGGGTGTAATCTCCCAAAGTTTTAAGGGAATTCTTCATTCTGGTTTTACATTTTCCTCTTTGTATTTTCAGCCCCTTTTCCTTCTTTCTCCCTTTCATTCTCCCTTTCTTTTTATGGGCCAGCTCCCCATTTTGGCAGCCATAACAGTGGAACCCAAACTTGCCTTGGTCACTTAGAGGTCAGATGCCTGCCTCGTGGCAAGGAACCAATCAGAAGTTAGCTGGTGGCACTATGCTTTACAGCTCTGGGTGTGCTTTACGGACAAGCGCACAGCAATGACACACAGAGCATAACAACCACCCTGGGAGGGCCTATGGGCCATAACAACCAGTTGACCAATCAACACAGGGCAAACCCTCCAAGCCTGGAGGCACACGGATCCTGATTCTGTGCATACCCCTAGACACTCCCCTTACGTTGCCCAATAATGATCTGTACGCAGCAGCTTAGAACTGTCTTTGCTAGCCATCCTAACTGGCGGGTGGATCAAAGAGCCGAGCTAACATGGGTTAGCTCCTTAAACTACAATAAAGCCTCATGCAATTTGCATCAAGCTTTCCCCTCCATTCTGTGATTGCGGTGCTGGGGTCCTGGACTAAGATCCTGGAAGCCTGAGCTTTCCAGGGGTCTTATGCTTTCTTTCTTCCTTCCTCCTTCCTTTCTTCCTTTCTTTCTTTCCCAAGACAGGGTTTCTCTGTATTGCTTTGGAGGTTGTCCTGGAACTCGTTCTGTGGACCACACGGATCTTAAACTCACAGAGATCTGCCTGCCTATGCCTGCCTACTGCCGGCTTCAGTCTCTTCTTTACAGCCATATCTCTATTTCTTTAGTGAGCACTTGTGGTTTGGAAATGGGAATCTGGGCCTTGGACTTGCCAGGTAAGTGCTCAACCACTGAGCAATACCCCAGCCCCTTCTATTGGCCTTTTAAAGACAAGATGAACTCCAGCCATGCTCGACCTGCACAGCTTCTTCCGTCTTCAGTGTCCAGAGTTCTGGGCTTACAGGTTTGTGTGTCACACACTGTCCTGATTCCTACTCCTCCCCCTCTTCTGCTCTTCTGCATCCTGTCTCTTTTTCCATTTTGTAAGATCTCATGTTGTCTTGAACTGCAGCATCACCCAGGCAAGGATCCATCTCATCTGCTTCAATCCACTAAGCCTCCTAGTGCTGGCATACAGGCTTCCAGGACAGGCTCCAGTTTTGGTTTTTTTTTTTAAGATTTTATTTTTTTATATCTGCATGCATGCTTGCACACCAGAAGTGGGCACCTGATCTCATTACAGATGGTTGTGAGCCACCATGTGGTTGCTGGGAATTGAACTCAGGTCCACTGGAAGAGCAGCCAGTAATCTTAACCTCTGAGCCATCTCTCCAGCCCCAGGCTCCAGTTTTAAGGCGGGCTTAGCAGCAATCCACAGACCAGATACATATATGCTGCACAGGAACTGGACTAACCTGAACTCACACCAGCCTTTTCTTCCTGCTTTGAGGCATGTTATAATGATGATGTCCAGATCGGTTACTACCTGGAGGCTACTGACACACACACACACCACACGCATGCATGGGTTTTTCACACAGTTTCTCTCTGTAGACCTGACCAACCTGAAACTCATTCTGTAGATCAGGCTGGGTATGAATTCAGAGTTCAGAGATTAAAGGCATGAGCCACCAATGTCCAGCTATTCATGTACTTTTAAAGCCTTAAATTAAGCAGACATGGTGGAAAAGGAACTTTAGCCCAGTACTCCAAGCCAGGGGCTGGAAGGTTTCAATGAGGTCAAGTCAGCCTGGTACCTAGTCTACTCCAGGACAGCCAGAGCTACATAGTGAGCTCCTGTCTCAAAATAAACAAACAAACAAAAATGAATGGCAGTATAACTGTTGCTCTAGTCTAAGTTCTTTCCCGGAAGAGTTATGTGAAATGTTCAGGCTTTGCTGATCGCTCTACCGCCTTAAGAGACGTACCCCGACCACTGACAACAGTCGGGGCAGGCACTGGAAAACTTGCTAAGTCATCGCCACATCACCCACCATGCATTATGGCCTGCTGAAGACTCTGGGCATGCAGAAGTTTTCCTGCCCTGACAGTTGACAGAAGTTTTCCCAGCAAACTGCCTGCCCGGACAGTTGACAGGGGGCGGGGCCTGCTCTTAAGGCAGTAGAGTGGATCAGCAAAGCCTGAACCTTTCATTCCCACCTCTACTTATTATTTAAAAAGATGGGGTGTTCGACGTGGCAGGTTAAGGAATAAGGACATGGCATTCTCCTTCCCTTCACCCCGTCTCCACTTCCTTCCACCTCATGATGACAGGTAGCATGCATCAGTCCCATACTATCCAGGAATCTGGAGGATGAGCTGGGTGGCCACTCAGGGATCAGATCAGGACTGGAAGGCATTTTAGAAAGGGGTATTGGACATTGTGACACAGTTGAGTCATGGTGGTAAAAACCTGCAATTCTTGCATTTGGGAGAGCAGGAGGAACCTAAAGTTCAAGGTCACCTTCAGTTACATTGTCTGTTAACTGCTAGCCTGAGAAACTTGACTGCCAGTCCTATAGGGAAACTATACACACAAAATCAAGTAGGGGAGCAAGCAGGAGTAAATTTCAGAGAAACAATAGGGAATCTCAGAATCCTAGAGGCTAGAGTGTCTGCTTAAACTCCTAGAGATCTGTGACCACATGTACACACCAAATTAATCCAAACTAGGAACACAAATGGAAACATAAAAAGTAAAATAAAAGCTAGTGACATTCAGGCTAGTCTCGGGTTTTCCGATTTTTTTCACAAAAGGAATAATGTCCATTTAGACCGTGATAAAAAAGTCATCTTTTGGGACTCAAGCATCCAATCAGATGGCAGTTATTGGTTGGAAGATAGAGCTGGGAAGAAGAATTGCGAGGAAAGAATGTTATTATTTCAGAGTGGGAAAAGACCCTGAGAGGGTACTAAAGCCCAGCCAGGATCCGCTTTTTTTTTTTCTTTTTTTTTAGTTTAGACACAGGGTTTCTCTGTGTGTTTGGAGGCTGTCCTGGAACTAGCTCTTGTACACCAGGCTGGTCTTGAAACCACAAAGATCCACTAGCCTCTGCCTGTCGAGTGCTGGGACGAAAGGGCCTATGCCTGTCTTCAGGGCAACTCTAATAAGGGAAAACTTTCATAGAGGTGGCTCATTTTCATTTTCATTGGTTCATTCCCTTATCATCATGGCTGCACTTGGTACCAGACAAACAGACATGATGTTGGAGAAGTAGATGGCAGTCCTATATGTGTCAGAAATAGGTTAATAATGACACTGAGTGATGATTAAACAAAGAAGACCCAAAGCCAGCCCCACAGGGACACACTTCCTTCAGCAAGGCCCCACCTACTTCAACAAAGCCTAACCTCCCAAAAGGGTTCCTCCTTATGAGCTTATGGGGGCCAATTACATTCAAACGGCTACCACCTGCTCCCTGCCTTTCTGTGGATCCAACCAAGGTCTGCTGTGTATTAGGAAATTGCTCACCCCCCTCAGCCACATTCCAAATCTTCAATTCCAATGCTCACCCGGCCTGCTACCTCTGTATAAGAAAATCAATTGGATTGGCCTGTGTAGAATATGCTCACTCTGCTAGTGTTTGTGGATTTTCCAGGACCTGGGTTTGGGTTCCTTCTATTTTGATTTTGATCCTAGGTTTGACCATGTACCCCAAATCTACATCTCTGTAGCTCAGCCTCTAGAGTGTTGGTGCCTCTTAACACTAACTGGACCTGGACTTTGCGATGCATAGTCACCCTGAGCATCCACTGCATTCCAGTCCCAGGGTGCAAGGGATAAGTTTTCTCAGTCTCCACCTGTTCATCCACATGGAGACCTAGAGTATCCATGGAAGTGACAGTGTCAAATGTGCCATCATTAAGCGGTGGGTGTTAGGGATATGGGGAATCCAGGAGCACAGTGATAACCCAGTCCATGAGCTTGGACTGAGAATTACTGACATGTGGCCACAGCATGCAGAGTGCTGGCTGGGAGATGCTTCCTCTATCCTTGGGCTTAGAGAGAAAGTCAGATTGTGGAACACTGGGGTGGCTCAAGGGAAGAGAGTTTGCTAGACAAGTACAAATACCTTACAGTGATCCCCAGAATATCTTGTGCAAAGAGAAACTGAACCTTGAAGGTTATCCTGTGAGGTCAAGAATGGTGGCAAGTACCTTTAATTCTAGCTCAAGGTAGGCAGGGGCATGTGGATTTCTGTGAGTTCAAATCCATCCTGGTGAACACAGTGAGTTCAAGGACAACCTGAATTGTGTAGTGAGGTCAGGTCTGAGTGACAGAGGGAGAGGGAGGGAGGGAGGAAGGGGCAGAAGGAGGGAGGGAGGGGGAAACAGAGAGAAACAGAGAAAGAGAGGGAGGGGGAGAGAATGAGAGAAAGGTTGGGGAAGAGGGAGGGAGGGAGAGAAGAGCGTCTTGTGACCCCCACATTGTTACAATGGCACAAAGGACCTACAAACAGACTCACAGACACACTCCATGATAATAAATGAAAGAAAAGACGTGTCCTGAAAACATGGCTGTGAAGCTTTAGTATCTTGAGGGAGGTTTTGATGGCAAAGAGCTGGGATCAATGTTTTCCTTCATACATGGTAAGTATTACCCATATAGTTGGAACCACAGGCCTTAACCACAAACATGCCATAATCTGCCTTTATCCTCTGCTATGGAGATCACACACGGGCAACATCAGTACACCTGCCTTTTGCCTTTTCATACTTGATGTGTCAAGCCCAGTGGGTTTATCAACCTCTAGAGAGGCTTCAGGTTTAATTCTATACAATTTTTTAATATTATGTTTTAGCTCATCTTTAATTATATATATTAGAGGGCTTGTTGGCATTATCTGTGGAGGTGGAGACAACTTAAAGGCCTCCCAGAAACCAGAAATAAATGTCAGATAACCTGGAACTGTTCCAAGTGTAAACTGTTGAAATCAAACACTGATCTCCAGAAGGACCAGTAAGCACCCTTAACCTCTAGCCATTTCTCCAAGAGACTCTTGTCTATCTTTCTGTCTGTGATTACATGAAGCTGAGGTGTAGAAAATAGCCAAGAGCATGGCATGTTGGATCATTATTTTCTCTGAAGGTTCTAGGATGCAGAAGGTGTAGAGACAAGGAGACACAAGAGTGTGCAATCACAGTAATCACAGCGAACAAGTATGAGATGGTCAATGAGCTGACTCAATAAATTGAAAGTATGAAACACATTCTCTCATGCAACGGTGTTAGTTGAACTTGCTGGAAATTGTAATGCTAAGGATGGAGGGGGAAGTAATGTCCAAAGAAAGAGAGTTCACACCTGAGTAGTGAGAATTCTGCATGCTCAACACCAGTGCATTCTTCAGTCAACGTTGTAGTTCAGAAAAGAAATATATGTGCAGATTTTGGAAATAATTATGTTAGGTGGAAAGGGAGAAGATGGAGGCCAAACAAAGACAGAGACCTAGAGCACAAGTCATCCAGTCCATTATGCTCTGTGTACTCTTCACCGTGTTTATCCCCTCCCGGTGTCTAGACACTCCTACCCTGACTGTTCTGAGAAGCAGGCCCTACAATTTTCCAATCTCTTTTCCTGTCTCAGGCTGGGCCTTCACTCAGCAGAGCAGGAGTCCCTGAATCCCCAGGTCAAAGGTTCTCTCTCTAGTCTGAGTCAATGGGACAATATTACTTCCAGATAAATCCAAATCACCTTGAACAGACAAACTCATGTCTCTAATAAGTCACTTGAGTCCTGACTTTCATTTCTCAGAACCCAGCAGTAATCTCCTCATTCATTCCTAATATAAACATAGGGAGGCTTCCAGATCATAGACACAGAATCCATGGCAATCTAGACACCTCCTACTCACAAAGTAGACTTCTTTGGGCTCTCTTGTAGCCCTTAGTGTTTCCGTGAGCTCTGAACAATGTTGGGCAAATCTGTCTGGCTCGACATTACTGATGCCTTCATAGACTTCTTCAGGAGCAGGGTATGTCGCCAGAGTCAGCTGTCTCAGGTTGGCAGTGTTCTGCAGCAACTTCTTAAGGTTGGACAGAGACAGGAAGTTCCTCACAAAATTCAGCTCAACCAGATGGGAACACTGGCTCAGGACAGGGAGGAGGACACCTACTTGGAAAACCATTAGCATACAACCCTTCAGATTTAATGTCTGCAGTGTATCTAGCAGTCTCTCTAGCAGTCTTCCTAGAAGTTGATGACTTAAATTTAAAAAGCTGACACCACTCATGTCCAGGTGTGTGAGCTGATTGATGCTTACACACTGGGATAGGTACATCACATCTGATTCTGATAGCATACAGCAAGTGATTGGAAGGTTCTCTAAGTGACTCTCCAAGGACCTAGAGAAAAACAAAGGAGAGTTTACTTCAGTAAGTATAATAGTGGTAAACAAAGGGTGCTGACTTCAAGGCAGCAGAGGCTAGTTAGTCCTGAGGTCATTCTGAGAGCATCAGGAAGTTCAAGTTCAGGATGCACCCTGATGGAGAAATAACAATACATGCACCATCATTGTGACTGTTTCTTCCCCCAGATCTGAACCTCTGCACTGTTCAGCACAAATCCTCATCAGATGACAAATGGTGTCAATGGGAAAGCAAGAAGAACCAGCAAGGGGGAACTTAGAGCCATCGCTGTGTGTGCCAGCATAGGTCTCCATGAGCCTCACCTAAGTAGCACAGTCTCTGTCCTGCTTACAGGGCTTCCCTGGGGCCCTAATCACCCTCAATCATTTTCCATTTACTCAGGCCCTACCATGATCAGTGGGCACCTGTCCCTTTGGGAATCTGGGAGAGATGAAAACTGTGCATAGAGATCTGAGGATGGTGCTGACATGGGGCTACGTGTGGTTTAAAACCTCATCCCCTCTGTAGATCTATTTTGCCCTCATCTAGGTCCCTATCAAAGACCTTTTCTACATCATGGATGCCTGAGTAGCAGAAAGACTACTAGAACAATCATCCTAAGGTCATATCAGTATAAACTCGGGGGTGGCTGGGAAGCCCCAGGTGTACACTCATGGTTCATGTTAAATGGCAAAGTTCTTCTCTGACTTGCGGAGCAAGCTCTCTACCCTTCCGCATCTGAGCATATGATCCAGTCTTTCATTCAGGAGGAAGACACCATTCAAATAGTCTTGTCGGAGAGAGCTGAGTTGGGAGAAGTGGGTAATGATCTTTCTACAACACCATTCTCTCAGCTCCTGGATGCTAATGCATTCCAAAGGCATGAAGATATCTTTGAGAGGGAGTTTCTGAAGGTTTCTCATCTGGCCCAGGCCAGGGGTAAACATTGCAAGGGTTCTCACATCCCAGTGAACATTCACCTCCAACTCCAGTATAGAGCTTGGTGCAATCCCTCCAGCAACTTTACAGGGTTAGAGGCAGGGATGGCCCCAAACTCCTGCTTTTCACAGATCACCTGCAGCACATCTTTTCTCTGACTGGCCCCCCAGCAGAAATATTTTAGGTATTTGCAGAGATACCTGGACTTGAGCGAAAGGTTCATCATCAAAGTTACAACCTCTTTTCCCATCATATGGGATGAGTCACCACCACTGGTTGGGTCTCACTAACGACATCTGAAGAGCAGACAGCATCCTCTATCCCAGCCCACACATGTTGGGCATCCAGGAGATCAAGCACTTGTAGGTTGCTACTCCTGTTTGTCAAACAAGAAAGACAATCAAATGACAGGACTGCCATTGTGTAATTTGCCTTCAACCCACACATCAATTTTCCTTAAGTCAATTCTTTTTTGTTTTGTTTTGTTTTTGTTATTTCAAGACAGGGTTTCTCTGTGTAGCTTTGGAGCCTATCCTGGCACTTGCTCTGGAGACCAGGCTTGTCTCGAACTCACAGAGATCCACCTGCATCTGCCTCCCTAAATCCATTCTTTAAACAAAGACTATTGCCATTTCTAGTGGCTGAGAGAGAAGAGGGAGAGGTAGAGTCATTGTGTGTTGACTCCATCTATTAGCAGTGCTGTCCACACACCACTGTCCTTTCTCATTGATTCACTTCCCTAAGAAAGCTCTGACTCTGTTTGGACCATGTTCTGAACTCTGTAGTCACTTCGCTCCATCCACTCTTCCCCTCCATTCTATCATGTTCTCACTTGCCTAGGTCCAGCCTTCTGCTTAGTCAGCAAATCAAGGCCATCAAGCACAGCCTTCAAGGTCTCAGGTCAGGGGTCTTCATCAGGGCTCACACAGGAAGGCATCTGAAGGGCCAGGCTTCAACCATCGCCCTCAGGATGTTCCTTTGTTGGCCATCGAAGGCGCCTTTGAATAGCAGTGGGAAGAGTTCCTTGGGCAGGTTCTTCAGAGCAGCGATAGCCAAGGCTTCATCTTGTAGCCGACTTCTTGTTGCCAGCAGCTGGAGAGTGGATGGGCAGCTCATCCTGACCTTCCTATGCACAGGTGCTATAGAAATACCCAGAGAACAAATCCTTTCAGGCAAAACACTTTCAGCATGCCCCTTTGCCCCTTCTCTGTTATTCTGCCATTCCCAAGCACTGTTCCCCTGAATCCCTCTGCCCTGGGCAAGGAGAAACTGGAGTATCAAAACGGAGCCAGACTCTTTTGAAGGCAGCAATCTTCAAATATCTCTCATGATACTTGAGAGCAAAGTTGAAGACCCCCATAGCCATGTGTGCTTTGCATTCAATCAATGGAGCTCGTGGGGAATCAGTGAAAAACACACAATCACTATAGTTGGTAAAACTTCAGCCACACTGAACTCTAGACCACTTTTTAGGAGTTCAAACACTGAGAATTGTCAACCTTATGCTTTCCTAGATTCCTGGCCACATGTTTGCTTCTGGAGAATGTTCTTCATCTTCAGTTAATAACTCTAGACTCACTTTGAATGAAGGACTTCTAAGGTAGACTTGAATTGTTGGTCAGTGCTTGCTCAGTGTGCCTTAGCCCTTGAAGATAGCAACCTAAGCGCTCTATGGCAGGGCACAGCAAGTTAGCTCCAGGTCTCAGTACTGATAACACTTAGCTGCATATGGAGTTCTAGGCTAGCCTAAGCTACAGGAATTTTCAGCTTCAAAATAGCCATGCCAAACAAAACAACAAAATCAGAAATACAGAAATTAACTGATAGACTGGTGATCCTGGGTAAGGTTGTGTCCTGAAGGGGATGAATGGCTTACCTGATCAGGACATCCACAAGAAGTGTTCAGATCCCAGCAGGTCCTGACAGTCACTTTAGGATCCAACAGACAGTATCTAACCTGGCCATTTTATCCCCCTTACTTCTCACACCTACCCCACATAGCCCCACCTCTCAGCCAAAAGCTGCCATCTGATTGGATAACTGAGCATCTCTTCCTCCAATCCTACTTGGACTTTTAAATCCATGGCTTGAGTGAATCAGATGTGGGAAAGAAAGCATGAAATCCCACATTATATCAAGTTCCAAAAAACCTCGATAACACTCTCCACAGACCCTCAGCTCTGGGATTCAGTGTCTTGCTGCCCTTAATGTATTTGAAATTTTTCATGTAAATTCTCTCCATGGAACTCAGGCCAATATGAAATCAGTATGCGACCTGAGCTGACCTGGAAGTCTCAGTAATCCTCCTGCCTGAGTGCTGTTGCATGAATTGTGTGTGACCTGTTTGATGAGATCTCCTATCAAGAAATAGAATCAACTGAGACTATGGTGACAGTAGGAACTCATTCCCATGTCACCACAAAAAGCTGAGGATTTGTCTATGTATTGTTAATTAATTAACTAATGTTATTGTTTGTATCTGATTTGCCTTTTATGGAATCATTGTCATGGGGAGTGGAATCTACAGCCGGGTTTTACTAGTTATCTTCCTACCTTAGTGGAAGAGCATCTAAATAATGCATGTTCAGGTCAATTAGATCTCCTTTCAGGAAAGAGAGTGAACTGAGATCCCGGTGAAAATTAGGACTCCTTTTGTATTGCTTTTTGCACAGCACTTCTCTGTCCTGGAACTTGCTCTGAAGACCAGGCTGACCCAGACCTCAGAGATCTGCCTCCTGAATGCTGGGATTAATGTTGTGTATAGCAAGACACAGGACAGACCAAGAGACAGATATTGGGGTTCAAGCTTAAGCTGAAGTTCAGAGAGGCAAAGCACCCAAAAAGCCTCTACCTCTTACCTGTACCTCAGGCTTAAAGGGCTGATCCTGATTCCACGAGCTCAAACCAAGCCTCAGGCTGCCGTACAGAAAGTTGTTTCTGTTTGTTTGGTTTCATGTTTCAGACACAGACTGGCTTGGGTGGCTACTGTTGGTGCCTTTTCTGGGTACAGCATTCTCTCCTTGATTGTCTGCACTTGCTGGCGACCCTCTGAAATAGACTTGCTCTTCCCATCATCCTTTGTTGGTTTTGCCTCCTATGCAGCCTGGCTGACTAGTGACCAATCAGTTTTTCATTAAATCTATTAGGGTGGAAATCTTTACAGTGTAACAGAGGGTTATTCCACAGCAGTTCCCTGTGTCATCTGCCCTCCTCACCCAGTCTCTGCTTTCCACAGACTGAGCCTGCCAGGGAAAGGCAGGGGAGCTTCTCAGAACTGTTGGGCATTTGGCTTCATATTCGATGTCATTAGATTCCTGTGGGGGGACTGGGCTTTATTTTAGTAATTTATAAACTAAGGTAGAAGATGTCATGAGGAGGCCTCCTGCCTCACATCCAGAATGTGTCTGTAATGTAAAGTGAAACAAGACAGTGTTAGAACCCTTTGACTGCACAAGAGCATTCTAAATGATTTGTCATCTGAGATGAACAGGCCATCAATGACATCCTTTTGGTGGGAACAGGCAAAAGCCCCTTGTCCTAGGTGCTGCCATTTCGACTTCAGAATCCATTTTACCTGTAGGGTGAAATAATGTTCACATTGCTATGGGAGCTGTGATCTTCCAATACCTGAACCACACCTCTGTAACAAGGGAAACAGTCTGTTGTGTATCTTTAGTTCTCTAAATCATTATGGCTTTTCCTATGAAGAGTAAGAGCAAATGATTGTGATAGCCTATGTTGGTTGGAAATGATGGACCCAATAGGGAAACCTCTGTGTCGGCTTGGTCTGATTTGCAGCCTTGGGGCCACAAGATGTTGAGGCATGGCTGGGTCTTAAGGTCCACCCATGAGGACCCCCAAATTTAATGAGGCAGCACCAGAGACTATCTGTCATCTGGTCCTGTGGAAGTAAACCAAGTTTCTAGTTTCAGATCTGCTTCTGAGTGGTGCCTCTCTGGGATAGGAGATTCCAGGAAACAGTCGGCCTTTGATTCTGCACTGTGGTCTCTATCAATCAGTTTCTGTAATGCTGCCCAGGAACACATCGAGCTCTTTGGAATCCTCTCGTCTGCTTATGGCGGTTCAGATCCTCAGGCCCACAACCTCTTATGCTTCATTCACTTTCCCGTCTCTCCTTCCCGCTTTCTCTTTCCTTCTTGGTGCCGCTGAAACCAGCATAGCACCAAGACTCTGGAGGCTGAGACAGGATGATTTAGAGTTCAATATAGCCTGGGCTATATAGTGAGACCTATTGTGAGAGAACAAAAAGGAAAGAAAGAAAATCAAATTTTTGGAAAGCCACCAGAGACAGAAGAGTGAGGGTGACTCACTAGAGTCATTCCAATCTTATTTTCTGGAAGTGTCAGAGCAAAGAAGAGGAAATAGAGACTTCACTGGGGAGGTAGCAGCAATCTGGCAGATGAAAGTCTGTTCTTGCTAGGATGGATAAGTCCTTGGGAAGATCCACAGTAGTACATGAGCCCAGCACTTGAGAAAGAGCAGTGGGTCATTGAAGGACATCCTTGGCTACATGGGGGAATGCTTGGCCATCCTGGGCTATAAGAGCTCTCATCTCTGAAAAACACAAACACATGAAATCCTTGGTTCAGGTCCTGCAGTAGAGGTTAATTTGTTTGGAAATTAATAGATAGGGTGACTTCTTTCTGTTTTCCCTTTTCTGATGTTCATTTTCAGCAATAGGCTTCTCTCTAGTACTTAGTGTCTGTGTGTGGCATTGGGTATTGAACTCAGTACATGTCCTGTAATTGTTGACCACTGAGCTATCTCCCAGCCTCCTCTATTTGCCTTTTGAGACATGGTGAACTATATTGAAACTGACCTGCAACAGGTTATCCTGTATTATAGCTAGCAGGCGTCAGCCCAGCTCCTTCCTACTGTTTGGACACGTATTCTCCTGACACTGTCCAGACTAAACTGCACCTGGTAGGCTCAATATTCAACCGCACTCTGGCTCTCAATTGTGGAGTTTCCTGCATCCACACACGTGCCCCTCAAACCTGGATCTTAGACACAGATCGTCTTGGCGCTGGCTCAGCAGGTCTATTCCCTGCCTGCACCCACATGAAGACACCACTTCAGTGTCTGCAAGGAGAGCACTGACTCTCAAGGGGTCTTTCACATCCGGGGCTTGCCATGGCATGTTCCCATTCGTGCAAACCCAAAAATAGAAAATAAAACTTTATTGGTGTCTAATCAAGTGATAATTGGCATTGAGGACGCTTAGAAATAGCTCAATGGATAAGAGTAAATTTTGTCCTTGCCCAGGGCCCTGTTCATTTCTCTGGTCCCATTCATCTCTCCCTTCAGTCCTAGGGAGGCCACTCTGGCATTCAGAGTATTCAAGCAGCCGTATTGAGCCCACATGGTGCACACACATAGGCAAAAGCTCACAGACCTGAAAATAGAAAAGGAAAAGAAGAGAGAAAAAGTCATTAAGTAAAAAGATGTGCAGGCCGGCAAGGTGGCACAAGCCTTTAATTCCAGCACAGAGGAGACAAAAGGAGGTGGATCTCTGAGTTCAAGATCAGCCTTCTCTCACAACTATATTATACATTTAAAAAAAAAAATCTTAGACAGATATGGCAGCACACAACATAACACAAGGCAGATTAAGGCAGGATTGTTGAGAGATGGAGTCTGTTTAGGGCAACATGCAGAGTGCTCACTAACCTCAGGTTCCTTGTGAAATCCCCTCTCAAAATATCCATAAACTGCAGGTCATTGATGGTGCACAGTTTTAATCCCAGTACTCAGGAAGCAGAGGCCAGTGGAACTCATGGATCCCTGCTGGCCAGAAGAAGGCACCAAGTCTTATTTGTTGGGACCTTTTTGGGGTCTGCTGATCATCTGTGACTAAGGGTGACCCACTGTTCCATGGGGTCTGCTGATTGTCTCTGACTAGGCGTGACTAGGCATTACTTCCTGGTTCCCTCCTTCAGACTTGGTCTGAATGCAAGAATGCAAACTATCAGCCCAATGGGGGGTGGGGTGGGGAGGATGTGTTACAGCCTCATTCCAGTTGATTGCACAGTCAGGTGGTTGCTGGGACTTGAACTCAGGGTCTCTGAAAGAGCAACTAGTGTTCTTAACTACAGAGCCATTTCTCCTGTCCCAAGACATAGCACATCTTATTTGATCCTCTAACCTCAACTAACTCTCTTCCCACCAGGGTTCAAGGGATCCTTTGTTGTCAAGACACACACATGAAGGCAAGTCTGTTCCTTTCCCTGCCTCCTTGTTGGGGTACTGAGAAAACTACCTGAATGATGTCATTGCAGGCTGTCCCTACAGACCGGCCTGGGTTCTTGAGGCCTGGACTGACAGAAAGACATCCATGACCCCACCCCCACCCCTCACCAATGCCATTAGACTCAGGTAGATGCTAGCCACCTGGTAGGCAGCCAGGGGCCTCAGAACCCAGACAGGATAGTAGATATTAACCAGCCACCTGATGCCATTTGGCTCAGGCAAGTAGACTCAACTCAAAGTCCAGGACAAGTCTTCAAGGCTTGGTAAGGCTGGAAGGCTTCCCCAGTCAGCCTGACGCCATTCTGCTCTGGTTGAAGGAACCGGCTTCCCTTTTGGCAGCCATAATGGTTGAACATGTGCTTCTATGACCTTGTCCTAGAAACCAGAAAGTCAGATGCCTGTCTTGTGACAAGGAACCAATCAGAAGTTAGCTGGTGGTGCTATGCTTTATGGCTCTGGGTGTGCTTTACGGACAAGCGCACAGCAATGACGTAGAGAGCATAGCAACCACCCTGGGAGGGCCTATGAGCCATAACAACCAGTTGACCAATCAACACAGGGCAAGCCCTCCAAGCCTGGAGGCACACCAATCGTAAGCCTGTGCGTACCCCTAGACACTCCCCTTACGCTGCCCTATAAGATCTTTGGGGAGACCTTAGGAGCCGTCTTTTTCTAGCTGTCTGCCATGGCGGGTGGGTGAAAGACCCGAGCTAACATGGGGTTAGTTCGTTAAATTACAATAAAGCCTCGTGCAGTTTGCAGCAAGCTCTCGAATCCGCCTGGTGATTGGGGTGACCGCGAACCTGGCCTGAGACCCCGGATACTTGAGTTTTCGGGGGTCTAACATTTTGGGGGCTCGTCCGCGATTTGCGACCACCCTTCACCTGAGTGGATTCGATCTTGGAGGTAAGATGATTAGAGCTCGCAACTTATATATGTTCAATGTTCTATGTTTCTTGTTTTGTCTCTTGCTGTTTTGTTTGGTGCCATGATTTGTATTTGATCTGCGCAGAATTTGTATTTGTAATTCGGACTTCTGGGGATGACCCTAAAGTCCTGCCCTGGATGAAAGTCCGAGGGTTGCTTGATTTGATCTGCGCAGAATTTGTAATTTGTATTTGATCTGCGCAGAATTTGTAATTGAACCATAGGGTAAGCAGACTTGCGAGAACCTTGGTTCCACCCTGGATGAAAGTCCAAGGTTTGGTTGTAATTTTGGTTTG
The DNA here is from genome assembly GCF_003668045.3 of Cricetulus griseus. Lineage (NCBI taxonomy): Eukaryota > Metazoa > Chordata > Mammalia > Rodentia > Cricetidae > Cricetulus > Cricetulus griseus. Next base: position 9,692,067 of record NC_048595.1, read on the forward strand.
GGGCACCATTTCTTTGCCGCGGTTTGTCCTGTCTAATGTTTGTGCTGTCTAATGTGCTGTCATTTGTGTTATGTGTTTCTTAAGCATCTCTTTCTGTCCCACATTGCCCATGCACGTGGCATGCATGGGTCAGGGGTCTTTTCTTGTTGCCCTAAGCACATGGCACGGGAAAGGAGTTCTGCCATGTGTCACGGGTTAGAATGTGTTATGTTGGAGTCCCCCGATGCTGCTTTTCTGAACTCGAACCACTGCTGCAGCCCTTACAGCTGAGCCTGGCCCATGTAGGTGAGTCTTTCCCTATCCCCACTTGCCGGTCCCGTGGGTCCCTGCCATTTGCCTAGCTGCCCGGCATTCTTTGTGCTCTACACACATGGTATGCAGGGGGGCCGCAGGAGTCTTTTTCCCACCCCTGGATTGGCCTAGGGTCTGGAGTTACCAGCAGCACCCCCACCCCAGGTCTCTCTGCCTTGAGCACATGGAGCTAGCTCAGGCAGGTGAACCATCTGTCCTGATCCGGATATTCTAAAAAAAAAAAAAAAAGGGGGGGCCTTAAAATTAAGAATTGTAAAAGGGACTTTGACAAAATTTTTATGTTGACTGAAAAAAAAAAATGTAAAAGACTTAAATAATAAAGAAAAAAAATTGTCTAAGAATGTCTAAGAAAGTCAGAGAAATAAAATAAAAGATTATAGAGAGTTAAAACAAATGGTAAAAGTTATAGAGGGTTAAAGCAAGTTGTTGGAGGTCAGAGAAAAAGATTGTTACAAAAAGTTATAAAGGGTTAAAATAAGTTGTAAAAGGTCAGAGGAAAGTTATTAAAGGTCAGAGAAAAGGTTGTTACAAGTAAAAAAAAATGTAAACTGTGCTATGGTTTCTCATGTCTACAAACAGTAAATTTTAAAAATGGTAATATAAGTTAAAATTTTAACCATATTAAGCTAATTCTGTTTTAAAAAGTCCTGTTTATTTCTCAAGTAATTTATGTATATTTGTTTTAAAATGTTCTGTTTCCTGGTTTAGCCAGCACATGGCCAACTGGTCACATGACTTGACTAGTCGCCATTTTGCTAAAGTTAAAAAAGAATACTTAAACCGCCATCTTGACTAAAGGTGACCCCATGGAAATTAGAGGTACCATCTTAGAAACAAGTTTTTCAATTAAGATTTAAAATGTTAATGCTTCTATATATTACAGAAAGACCTTAAGGGAATTTAAATTTCTTTTTAAAACCAGTTTTCAAATGTTTGTTTTTATTAATGTTTGTACTTAAAGAGCTTCAATTTAGAATTATTTCTAAGCAAAGCCTGACAATGTAAAGTTCTTGTTTTATAAAAGATGCTAATCTGTTACAGTTTGTGTTTTCAGAAGTTAAGTTTAGGATGTTGATAGCACACACCTTTAAGCTCAGGGTGTAGATGGCACACGCCTTTAATCCCACCATTCGGGAGGAAGAGGCAGATGGATCTTTATGAGTTCAAGGCCTGCCTGGTCCGGCAGATAGAATTCTAGAACAGGCTCCAAAGTCACAGAAAAACCCTGCCTCAGAAAGAAGTTAAGCTACTGTTTAAGAAATATAAGATAGCTCTATATAGTTTTAAGTTCAGCTGTATTACAGAAGTAAGACTTTACCTAGCCACCTGTGTGCTTCTTGTATGCTTAAGGCAAGTAATTAAAACAGACCTCTAATGCTTCAGAGATCTTCAGAATATGGCATTTAAATTGTTATCTTTAAAGTTTATAATGTCAGACAGACCGCCAGATCCGGACAGTGACCCAAAGTCTCCAAAGAAGATTACGAGGCACCTCAGTTCCTGCACCTGGACCAGTGAGCGAGATGCTCAGATGTGAAACCTGCCGCCTGCCAGAACCTGGCCAAGAATGTGGACAAAGCTGCTGGACACTGGAAAATTGATTGTACCCCTTTGCCTAGACAAAACAAGGTCAGTCTTTTCCATGTCCCTCTTCCACAGAGAGGAAAAAAACCTCTCACAGTATAGGCCTGGTGGAGATTACTGTTCTTTGAGACAGCTGCCTCCAACGATAATGGAGAAACTTGGGTGTGGCTAACTGTATATAGACTGGCTTCTGTCCAGTAGATTCGGATAAAATATACCCTTCTCAGATCTCTGAAATATTACTGGTTGTCAGCTTGACAGCATCAGGCAGTCAGATCCACTATAGACTAGTCAGTATGTTAGCTGATAAAATAGTAACTATCTATTGTTCAGACACAAGCTCAAGGTTTTTAAGTTTATTTTGGTTGTCATCTAAGTACAAACTTAAAGGACTTTTCATCAGGCCAAAGGCACCTCTGTCCAATCCATACCTGGCTCTCTGGACAGAAGAAAAATGTACATGCTTATAGCCCAAATCTGTAGTTTTTGCTAAGTATGTTCCTGCTGTTTAAACAGATATCCAGATATCTGCTTTTTCTACACTGTGGGCTTCAGTAAATAAGTTTTAACCTCTGTTCCTAGTTTAAACATGTCTTAAACAGGTTTCTGCTTCTGGCAGACATCTGAATATCAGTTGCTGACTACAGACTGTTCTAAGACTGCGAGCCCTGGACTTGCTGTGGATGTGAACCAGTTCAGCTGATATGGACACCCCCTGTCTCTGCAACAGTGTCTGCTAACCAAAAGCCCCTGATGAATTCCCCATTGCCTAAATTCCTTTTTGCTTTTGACTAGCATTTCAACCTTCTGGGGTCCCTAACTTCGTCCCAAAGTCAGCAGGAAGCAGTTTGGAAAAGAATTTCGCCGTCCATTTTCCCTGGTTAAAATGCTAAGTCAAAAGGAACTCCCTTGCATGGGGATGACAGTATCTATCACTCCCTGATGGGGATGCTAGAGAGACAGCAATTCCATGATTGGAATTTACAAAAAAGAAAATGGGGGAATGAAGGAACCGGCTTCCCTTTTGGCAGCCATAATGGTTGAACATGTGCTTCTATGACCTTGTCCTAGAAACCAGAAAGTCAGATGCCTGTCTTGTGACAAGGAACCAATCAGAAGTTAGCTGGTGGTGCTATGCTTTATGGCTCTGGGTGTGCTTTACGGACAAGCGCACAGCAATGACGTAGAGAGCATAGCAACCACCCTGGGAGGGCCTATGAGCCATAACAACCAGTTGACCAATCAACACAGGGCAAGCCCTCCAAGCCTGGAGGCACACCAATCGTAAGCCTGTGCGTACCCCTAGACACTCCCCTTACGCTGCCCTATAAGATCTTTGGGGAGACCTTAGGAGCCGTCTTTTTCTAGCTGTCTGCCATGGCGGGTGGGTGAAAGACCCGAGCTAACATGGGGTTAGTTCGTTAAATTACAATAAAGCCTCGTGCAGTTTGCAGCAAGCTCTCGAATCCGCCTGGTGATTGGGGTGACCGCGAACCTGGCCTGAGACCCCGGATACTTGAGTTTTCGGGGGTCTAACATGGTGAGTGTAGGCCACACACATTACAGCCTATGTTCTCAGGGGCTGGTGGGAAGACATCCACAGGCACACCTGATGCCATTCTGCTCAGGTTGGTGGAAGCCCCACAGGCCAGCCAGAGTCCTCAAGTCCTAGATTGGCCAAAAGACATTCAATGGTCAACTGATGCAATCCCCCTGAGGCAGATGCTAGGGACCTAGAGGCCAGCCTGGGTATTCAAGGTCTGGCATGGTTTGAGGACAACTACTGGCCCATCTGATGCCATTTATTTCAGGAGGATGGAAGACACCAACAAGCCAGCCAGCCGGGGTCCTCAAGATCTGGGCTACCAGGAAGACATCCACAGCCCGCCTGATGCCATTCTGCTCAGGGTTGTGGATGCCACCCACAGGACAGCTTAGGTCCTCGGAAGACATCTATGGCGTGCTTGATACCATTCTGCTCAGGTGGGTGATACCCGACCAGAAGCCAGCCTGGATCTGATGGGGGATCCCTTTCCCCTGTCATTACAGAACCACGCAGGGCCACAGCCACTGCTCTAACAATACTGGAGCCTTGTTTTTCCCCTTCATTGAGTCACTGCACAAACACCAAGACTTTCTTCCTCCTCCTCCTCCTCTTCTTTCTTATTCTTTTTCTTAACTTTAAGGAAATTTCCCTTTTACATAGAGCCTCTAGAAGCTTGGGTTCGCCTAGACCTCATTACATAGCCAAGATAGGCCCCAAGTAATGGCATCTACTCTGCCTCAGCATTAGGATCTCTTTTGAGTGAACCTCATGCCCAGGTTATGAACAGATATTTTGTGAGACAGGGTGTCATAATGTAATTCAGGCTGGACCCAAAGCCAGAGAGTGTTTGTCATGCAGTCCTGGGGTTAGGACATGAAGCTACTGAAGGTAAAACCTGAGACACCTGGGTTGAGTTTTGGAGATCATGTGACATTAGGAAGGAAATACGAACCTGGATATATAGCAGTGTAACCCTCCAACCACCCCCGGAATGCTCAGGCCTCCAGGATCCTAGCCCAGGACTGCAACCACCCCAATCACTATGCGGAGGTGGAAGCTTTATGCAAACTGCATGAGGCTTTATTAGAGTTGTTTAACGAGCTAACCCCATGTTAGTTCGGGTCTTTCACCCACCCGCCATGGCAGATGGCTAGAAAGACAGCTCAAAGCAGATGCATAGAGATCTTATGAGGCAGCTTAAGGGGAGTGTCTAGGGGTACGCACAGGCTCAGGATTGGTGTGCCTCCAGGCTTGGAGGGTTTGCCCTGTGTTGATTGGTCAACTGGTTGTTATGACCCATAGACCCTCCCAGGGTGGTTGCTATGCTCTGTGAGTCATTGCTGTGCACTTGTCCATAAAGCACACCCACAGCCGTAAAGCATAGCACCACCAGCTAACTTCTGATTGGTTCCTTGCCACCAGGCAGAGATCTGACTTTCTAGTGTCTAGGACAAGGTCAGACAAGCACGTGTTACTGTCATGGCTGCCAAAATGGGGAGCTGGTCCCTTCCTTGGTATCCTCCTGCAGATTTTCTTTTTGTCAGAGGTCCTGAGTTCAATTCCCAGCAACCACATGGTGGCTCACAACCATCTGTTATGAGATTTGGTGCCCTCTTCTGGTGTGCAGATATACATGGTACCAGAATGTTATATACATAGGAAATAAAATCTTAAAAAAAAAACCAAAAGAAAGAAACAAAACCCAGCGCCTCTTTGACATTGTCAGCAGATGTGGGGAACTCTAATACCAGCCGTTCACTTGCAGCATCCATAAAACATAGTACAATTAGGGCAAGTGTTCCAGGAAGCAAACAGTCTAATCAGCCTGATTTCAGGTGCAAAATAAATGAGGGTGCATTCTACAACTAAAAGCCCCAAATCTAGTTTAGAGACCAGCTGTAGTAGCATATTAGTTATGATTTATTAAAGCTTGACTGAGGATCCAGAAAAGCAAAGTCAGCCAAAAGCTATAGAGATCACGCAGTGGTGATACATACCTCTAATCCCAGGAGCCAGAAGCTAGGAAGTGGTAGTACTTACTTTTAATCCTAGGACTCAGGATAAAGAGATAGAGAGATGTCTGTGAGTCCAAGGCCACCCAGATCTGCACAATTGAATCAGTCCAAAAGAGAATTATAGCTCACACCTTAATTCCCATGACTAGAGGGGTATAAAAGACAGTAGCAAAGAGAGAATGGGGCATTCATTCTCCAGCATTAATGAGAATAGAGGCATTAATTTTCCAGCCACATTGAGGAGAGGTTACAATCTGGGGCTTGGTGAGAGCTCCTGGATTCAGAATCAGCCCATTCAGGCTGAGGTAGAGGTGAGAAGCTATTGGCCAACTGCTTTGCTTTACTAATATTGAAAGACCCCCTGAGGCTCAGGCCCCCAGCATCTCAGCACAGGACCATGTCACCCCAATCACCCGGTGAGGCAAAAACTTCATGCAAACAAGAAGTTTTGTTTGCTTGTTTGTTTTTAAGATTTTATTTATTTATTATGTATCCAACATTCTGCTTCCATGTATATCTGCACACCAGAAGAGAGCACCATATCTCATAAGGGATGGTTGTGAGCCACCATGTGGTTGCTGGGAATTGAACTCAGGACCTCTGGAAGAGCAGTCAGTGCTCTTAACCTCTGAGCCATCTCTGCAGCCCCACAACAAGAGGTTTTATTGCAGTTGTTTAACTAGCTAACCCCATGTTAGCTCGGGCCTTTCATCCATCCACTATGGCAGATTGCTGGGAAAGACGCTCTAAAGCCACTGCATAGAGATCTTATAAGGCAGCTTAAGGAGAGTGTCTAGGGGTACACACAGGCTCAGGATTGGTGTGCCTCCTTGGCAAGCTTGCAGGGCTTGCCAAACTGTGTTGATTGGTCAACTGGTTGTTATGGCTCATAGGACCTCCAAGGGCTGTTGCTATGCTCTGTGCATTATTGCTGTGCACTTGTCAGTAAAGCACACCCAGAGCCGGAGAGCATAGCACCACCAGCTAACTTCTGATTGGTTCCTTGTCATGAGGCAGGCATCTGACATTCTAGTGACCAAGGCAAGGTCAGGCAGGCACATGCTAGGCTGTTATGGCTGCCGAAATGGGGAGCTGGTCCCTTCAATATTCAGTCTTAATTTTGAGCCCTAATATCAAACTCTGGGTCTTTTATTAAGCCATCAGGTCATAAAGTACACGTGATGTCTCCTTTATAGACAGCTAATGGTCAAGGGAGAGAAGCAGCTGGAAAAATCATTGTGGGAAGTTTGGGTGAAGTCGGTCTGCATTCACAGATAACAAAACTCACCAAGTCCTAAACAAAATCCACTCTGGGTATACCACAAACAAATGCAAGGCATCGGGTGAAAGCCTGGAAATTTAGCTAGAAGCAGAGACGTCCGGGAGACGTCTGGGCGGGCGCATGCTAAGAGGATGTGTGTGTCTCCATCCTTATTCCAGGAAGTGAGCAGCCTATATACAGACTTACAGCACGGTGGACAAACGCTGTTTGAGATGCCAGTGGAGCAAGGATTAGGAAAGTGATGCTCCAGGCGTCGGTGGCTCACGTGTTTAATCCCAGCACTTGGGAGGCAGAGGCAGGCAGATCTCTGTGAGTGTGAGGCCAGCCTGGTCTCCAGAGCAAGTGCCAGGATAGGCTCCAAAGCTACACAGAGAAACCCTGTCTCGAACAACAAAACAAAAAGATAGAAAAGAGGATGCACCTGTGGTTATTGACTGACAGGCAACTCAGAGAGACCCCATGGGGGTTGGGGCCCATTATCATCTCCAAAATTTCCTACATGGAATGTATTGTTTTGTATCTCCATTGAGGAGGCAACACTGTGTGATTAAGATTCCTGGCTTTTTGTTTGTTTTTGTTTTTGTTTTTCTGAGGCAGGGTTTCTCTGTGGCTTTGGACGCTGTCCTGGAACTGGTTCTTGTAGACCAGGCTGGTCTCGAAATCAAAGATCCTCCTGCTTCTGCCTCCCGAGTGCTGGGATTAAAGGCATGTGCCACCAGTGCCCGGTGATTCCTGGCACTCTTAATGCTGTGAATATAAAGACCTCTGTTCTGTGTCCCCAGCATTCACTGTGAAAGACACCAGACAGTACTTGTCCAGGCTTCTGGGAACACACTGTCCCTTACCAGCTACCAGAACATTTAGGAGTCTCTAACTGTCTTTCACTTGGAAATGCATGTGTCCTGCCCCCTCTTTTCCATATTTCCCCATGTCAGCCTCAGTCTGTGATTTGAAACCTTTGCACACCATTTTCTTCAAAATGTATTTATCACTGTCACCAATAGTTCCTCATGATGGGAGACTAAGATGCCATGACGTTCTTTAGCTTCAAGGTTGACCTGAGGACGGTGATGGGGAATGAGACTGGTATTGAAATGCTGGGAACAAGGGGGCTGTGTGCTTTGATGAAGATACACTATCAACCGAAAAACCTCAACACCTTTTTTATTTGCAATCCCGGATGTACACAGTGTACACACACTCCCCATACTGGGCTTGCATTCTAGGAAGCAACCTATCCTGCATCTTAACAGGAGCAAAATTTGGCCTCCTGGCCATAGAAACAGCACCTCAAACAGAAATTACATTCCCTTGTTGCAAAGACGACTTGCCTGGAATGCCCTTCTACCAGGAGTGTGTCCTGCAGCTCAGAACACAGTTGGATAAATTTTTCTCTAAGTATTGTAGAGTTGTCATAGCATTCCAGAGGGGCGGGATATTCCTCCTGGGTCAGACTTCTCATTTTGGCTGTGTGATGTAGAAGTTTCTTCAGTACAAGCAGAGAGATATCATTATGGTACAAATTGATCTTGGTAAGCTCGGAGCATTGGGTCAGGGCAGGCAAGATGGCATTGACATGATGATCCATCAAGTGGCACTCCTCCAATTCCAGGGTTTGCAGGGTACCTTTGATTCTCTCGAGCAGAACGGCAAGCAGCTTACGACATGAAACAGAGCTCTACACCACTCAGGTTCAGATGTTTAAGGTCACAGATGATCAGGCACTGGCTCAGGTAGTCCAGGTCTGAATGTGAGAGCTGGCAGGAAGTGATTGACAGGGTTACCAAGGGCTTCTTCAGGCACCTAGGAGAGATCAAGAGATTAGTTGTGCCAAATGGTGTTGACCAGGCTTGATAGGATTGAAAGCGAGGCAGATGACGCTTTTCCCAAATCTAGTCTGTCCCTATGTTGGATTCAGATTCATTCTAGCAGTGTCCTGAAAAGTCCCCTGAGGAGTATGTAACCACCACAGCCATGTCCCATATGCCCAACTTCAAGCCTAGTATCATATATTTCCCCTCTACTCAACTCCTTTTTGGACACCAACCTTTCACACATGAGCAATTCCAGGCATGCTGGTGCCTCTTCACACATGGCTTGGCATAGAGCTCCTCTGCTCGCTGTCCTCTGTGTCCACCACTGCTAGGTTGACGACAGTGGGCAGACCATCATGACCCCCTACCTTGTAAATAAATGGATGTGTTTGCTATGTTCTGGAGAAGCCTCTCCATCCTTCCTTACCTGAGCCACTCTTCAAGGCAGCCTTTTAATATGTGGACTTCATCTAAATAGAGATTCCTGAGGCAGGGGAGTTTTGATAACTGAGAATGAAACTGGCTTAGGCATTTTGCCTCTGCAGCAGATTGACTCGGGAAGGGACTGCAAATGCTTATTAGGGAGAGGGTGTGCAGATTTATCATCTGCCCCATGTAAGGATAAATGTGTGCCATGATACAAAACTTCAGCAGACACAATTGCAGCTCCTGGATACAGTCTAGGTGTAACATGTTGGAGAACTGTGTGCAAGAGAAGACAGGTGAATTCCAAACATGGAGCTTTCTACCGCATAGATTAACAGAAGCTTTTTGCCGGCTGGCCCACTGCAACAGGTGTGCAATACATGCACTGTAAAGGATCCTATGACTTCTAGTTCAAGAAATACTGTAAAAGGCTTCTGCCCAGAGTTAGGACAGATCGCCGCTGTCTGCTCCTTCCTCATGGATTGTGGTGAGCTTCCAGCTTTCATTCTCCAGAAGTCAAGGTTCGTATTTACCAAATCAAGCACTCTCAGTTTGGACCTGTTGATAAAAGAGGGAGAATTCCCAGATGATGAGACAAGGCACCACTTACGATCTAATTCTTGTCTACATATCACATCAGCTTTGCCTCACGAATCTTGCTTTTTCCCTTTGCCTAGTGAGTGTCAAGCCCAGGGCCTCATGCTCAATGAAACTGGAACTTTGTCAAGGAGGCATCTCTAGCCCATCTCATTTCCCTCTATTCTGTTCCCATGGAGCCCAGCTCACCCACTAGTGACGGTGGGTCTGGCAGGGAGAGGACTCTTCCTCAGTGGCCATGTCTACTCTTGTGTCCTCCACATTTGCCATCCTCTATCCCGAGCTCTAAGATGCCTCTGATCCATCTTTGGCCAAATACTCCTAGACCCCAGTTGTTCCTTCCATGCTTCCACAGATCCTTCCTCCATCCCAACTGGGCCCTGCTCACCTGGGATGAACCTTCTCTGTCATCAGCACATCTAGTCCGTCAAGGAGAGGTTTCAGAGTCTCCAGGTCGCTGTTGAGAAGCATGCCTCCTGCAGGAAGGCATGGGAAAGGCCAGGCAGGCACCATGGCCTCAGGATGTTTGTAAGTGTGTCGTTGAAAGCTTTCTTAAAGATCTCTGGGAACATCTCCATGGCAGGTCCTCCAGAGCACAGATGATCAAGGACTCCTCCCTCAGCAGCCTCTCCAGTGCCAGTTGCACAAGTGTGGGTGGGGCCCGGGCTCCCATTCTGACACCATTCAAAAACTGAGGAAGCCTTTCTTCTTCCCACCCGAGGACCTCTTGGGGCATGATGGCTGCTGTGGCCATGGTGGAGGTCTCAGTTTTCACATTTGGATCACATTGAAAGGTTTAAAAGCCCATCTGCAGTGTGAAGCCTGTCAAAAGCATGCTCTTTCTTAAAGACCCTGTCCACATCCTACCACATTTCAGGTGAGACCATCCCCACTGAGAAGGGCTCACCACCAAACCTGAAGACTCAGCCCATTTGGTAGCTTCTCCATGCCCTTCAATAAAGCAAAGGAAACGCCCAGTGTCTAATCTTCCATCCACCTAGCTGACCCTGCCTGGAACAACTGAGAGATTCTGTGAACTGGGCATCATCAGTTATTGACTTGGATTGTCTGAAACCTGTCTGATGTTCCAGGGAAAGAGGCGGGAGGGGGCAAGCTTGTACTCTCTGTGCTACAGAGCAGGACAGGGTGGGGAAGAAACACTAAATAGAGTCAGTGAAGCTTCAGCAGCCATTGCCACCGTCTGTAACTGATAGTAAAGCATCTGGAAGGACAAGGCTATGGGACGAGGATGATAATTTGTATGTTACAATCAGGAAACTCCCTAGATCAGTGTCATGGTTGGTTACTTCAAGACTTGGAGAACATACTACCTGAGGGCTACAAAAACTAATGGAAGCCAAAAAACATGAAATTTCAAATGGAGAGTAAAATGATTGTTCACACTAATGTGAACACTGAGACAAGGGACGCAGACTGTTTCCTGCAAGATTCAAAACATCCTGGTCTCCATGATGGGACCATGACTCAACTGGCAGAGAAAAAGCAATTCTTGTTCTTGATCTCAGCCCTGGCTGTCCAGAAACTCACTCTGTAGACCACGCTGGCCTTAAACACAGAGAGCCTGCCCCTGCCACTTAAGAGCTGGGATTAAGGGAGAACACAACTATGCCTGGTTTCACCGGGCTTGGTGGCACACACTTTAATCCCAGCACTCAGCAGGCAGAGACAGGCTGATCTCTGTGAGATGGTGGCCAGCCTGGTCTACTGAGTGAGTTCTAGAACAGGCTCCAAAGCTACACAGAGAAACCCTGCCCAAAAAATAAATAAAAGAAACACAAAGATCAACAGAAGCTGGGACATGGTGGCACACGCCTTTAATCCCAGCACCAGGAGACAATTTCAATGAGTTCAAGACCACTGGTCTACAGAGACAGTTCCAGGACAGCCAGCACTACAGAAAAATCCTGTCTCTTATGGAATAACTGAGAGAGAGAGAATGAGAGGGGGTGAGGGAGGAAAATATCGCACAGCCAAAGCATATGAATGAGTCACACTTAACTCCCAGAATTTCCTGGATTCATGGCCACCCCGATTTTCATAGTGGGGCTGTCTCTAAACACGGAAACTGCAGACTTAAATAATGACTTTGATATTCTGCTCTGAAATTCAGAGCAGAATCTGTGAAATCCAGGCCAGGCAGGGTTATATCTGAAGCTCATATATATATATATATATATATATATATATATATATATATATATATATCCAGGAAACTACAAGTGAGATAAGAGGTTCAATGAGGACAACCCAAGCCTAGACTGTGCTGGGTGAGATGGGGTTTCTTGATGGAGCTAAGGGACTTACCTGATTTGAACACTGGCAACAGGTCTCCAGATTCCAGCAGGGATAGGCAGTGACTCCAAGAGGCACCAGACACCAAGATGCTGAAGGTTACTCTGATTGCTCTGCACAAAACACACCTTTCCACAGAACCTCCTTCTCCTTTATAGCCCTGCACTTGCCAGCCAAAGACTGTAATCTGACTGAATAATTGAGGCTCCATCCAACTCTCCCTTTTTGATACACAAGGTATCCAGGTGGATTAAGATCAGATCTCCTGCGGGGCGTTGGTGGCACACGCCTTTAATTCCAGCACTTGGGAGGCAGAGGTAGGTGGATCTCTGTGAGTTCTAGGCCAGCCTGGTCTCCAGAGCCAGTGCCAGGATAAGCTCCAAATCTACACACAGAAACCCTGTCTCAAAAAACCAAATGAATAAATAAATAAATAAATCCAGCAGGAGGCCATGGGAAGGGCCAGTCTGGTACCGTAGCTCTCAGCATGTTTGTAAGTATGTTCTTGAAGGCCAACCCAAACATTGCTTGGGGTGGCAACCTGGGTAGGACGTCCAGAGCCGAAATGAACAAGGCCTCCTTCTTCATTATGCTCTCTTTGCAAGCTGCTGGAGTGGTGGGGGGCCGTGGTCTCCCATTATGACTGGCTTGCAGGAATAAATATCCTGGGAAAGCATGGAAGCAAAGATACCATTAACCACTGGAAATTTAGCACGTCCTTTAGATACTTTCTCTGTCTCTCCCCTGCTGTGATTAAATAGCCTACCAACACCTCCTGGATTGGAGCTCACTGTGTAGTCTAAGCTGGACTCACACTCAGAGAACATCCTGCCTCTGCCGCCTAGTGCTAGGATTAAAGTGTGCACAAAAATGCCCGCTCTAGATTGAAAACGATCAGCTCTGTCAAGGTATTTGAGTGACTTATTTGTCATAATGGCCTGAATAAACTTGAGTTCAAGGTCACCCTGACATTCTTAGCATACTCTCACTGAACTAAACTATAGAAATCACAAATGACCCAATTAACTCTCATAAATATACAAGGACATTGGCATTTTCTGGTTACAGGTGGGAGAGCCAGCACTGAAAACCACAAATAGGAAGAAGACAGAGAGAGGAAAAACACCATCAGATTAGGAGAAAACAGTCTTGGGTCTCAACTTACCTCCTGTCATTTCTCTTGTATCCACAGAGGGCAGAAGCTTCAAGTGGTTGACTTGAGGAATGTTCCAGAGCAGAAGGGCCATTGTTTATCAACACTGAAGCATCGTTTAAAGATCATCACTGAATTTCGCCTCCCCCAGGATCAATACCAGGCACAGCTGTTGGAGTGGTGGAGGAGAGAAGGCCTTCCCTGAAGCTGTGCTGTGTGAAGCTGAAGGTTGGGACATTGCCATTCCACAGGGTCAAGAATGTCTTCAAAATTTTAAACCAGAGTTCATCGAAGAGTTGGAACTGAATACAGTGGGGAGTCTCTCCACATTGGCAAAATTTGTACCTATTTGAGAAGGATATGGAATTTTCAAAAAAGCTGCTAGTGTGTGCCTTCCAAGGAAGGACTGCCACTGCTGGAGAGGAGAAGCATGTCACCTCGGTCATTTCTCACTTTTCAAAACTCAGCTGTCTGCAGCATCTCACCATACAGGATGTCTATTTCCTAAAGGATCACATGAATCAGTTGCTTAGGTAAGAAGATGGAGAGCAGACCTTCTTTCCTACACCAGAGAGTAGAGGGCCCCTGGGTTCTGCAGACCGCCGTGCATTTCTTTCCCGAGGAATATGTGAGGATGGTCTTCTTCCCTGGGAAATGACTCAAGGGCCCTCATGACCTCACATCGCTGAGCAATGAAGTGTGATGGGTTGTGTGGAGGGAGCTGCCGTGGTTGAAGGACAACACTGTAGGTTAGATCTCGTGAGGGTGGAAATCTGTGCAGTTTCCTCCAGAGCAATCCTGTCAGATCTAATGTGAGGAACAGGACAAAGAAGAGGGCACTGCATAGGGAGGGGAGGACTCAGACACGCACAGTTTCCCAGGCGAGCCCTGTGTTTAGATCTGGGAGAACCCGCCCCAGGCTGCCCCAAATTCCCAAACAGTGTGAGGCTCTATTGAGCAGGAGTGGGCTAAGTGGACAGCAAATGGAAAAGCTGAAGAGTGAACAAGTGTAGAGCCTGTGACAGGGAGGCAGTGATTCTTCAGGAGGCAGCCTGACATGTGACCATGTAGGCCCCTTCTTTCTCTTCCTGTGGGCCCTCTAGCCTAGTGGTATCCATCACAACTGTAGGTGGCTGCTTATCACTGAAGAATAGGAAAGGTAGCTGTGTAATGCACCAGTCCTACCATGAAGGAGATGCCCCAGGGTGGAAGGTGTGACTATCCTCAAACTCAGATCCTCCTGCCTCTGCCTCCAAGTGCTGGGAATAAAGGCATGCTCCACCACTACCCAGCTTGCAAGAGGGTACTTTTGATTGAGAAAATCATCCACCAAACTGGCCTGTGGGCATTTTCTTGATCAACATTACTATGGGTGGACCCATCCAATGAAGGGCATTGTGGTCCTGAATGGTATAAGACAGCAGACTGAGTAAGCGATGGGGGATGAGCTAGTTAGCACTGTCCTTCAGACAGGGATGTTTCAGTTCCTGCCCCAGCTTCCCTTTAGTGATGGTCTTATAAGCTGCAAGGTGAAATAAACTCTTTATCCCACAAATGAAAAAAGTCTTGGACAATCTGAACATAAAAGACAGCCAACATGCCGGGCGTTGTTGGTGCACGCCTTTAATCCCAGCACTCGGGAGGCAGAGGCAGGCAGATCTCTGTGAGTTCGAGGTCAGCCTGATCTCCAGAGCAAGTGCCAGGATACAGGATAGGCTCCAAAGCTACACAGAGAAACCCTGTCTCAAAAAAGCAAAAAAAAAAAGGGAGAGAGAGAGAGAATACCAAAGTAGCAGCGTCTCAGACACAATCTCCTTACCTTGTGTAAGGGGCCGTGGGCCTAAAACTATGCAGCTTAAAGCCCACCTTTGTAAGACATTTAATGACCTTTAAGTTTGCAGCTTAAAGCCAGCTCTGTGAGCCTCCTGCAACCTGTAATTAGATACGGTTTGGCCAAGAGGAACTGCTAACTGCTAACTGCTTCTGTTCCAAGAAAGGGTCTGGAGCTTTTCTGTTCACTGTTCCAAGAAAGACCACTAGTTGTTCCGGCTGACAAGAAGAATGTTCCAGTCCCAGCAAATACCTGATGGTCCTTCTATTATTCCCCCTAATTCTATTGTTGCAGGGCTATTTAAGCCCACTCTAAGCCCCAATAAATCGAGACCTTGACATTGCACAGATGGACTCTTGTCCTTTCTTGAGCCGCTTGGTCTCCCTCCTCTCTCGCTCCTATTTGACTCGTAGGTGGTACCCCCTCGAGACCCACAAATAACCTGGCCTGCTGGACAGGTCAAGTGGCGCCCCACGTGGGGCTCGAGGTATGGTGGTCGCCGGACAGTACCAAGAGAAGAAGAGACTAGTCGACCCAAAGTGGAGACGCCCTGCATCGCTCGTGCACCAGACCGTCTCGAGGTAAGTACTGCTGTCCCATTATAGTCATGGGCAAAACAGCCTCTAAGGAGGCCCTCTTTATCAGAGAAGTAAAGTGTAGTCTAAGGGAGAGAGGAATAAGAGTTAAAAAGAAAGATAAAAAGGAGTAAGAATTAAAAAGGAGAAGATAAAAAGAAATGAGTTAAAAAGAAAGATTTAGTCCATTTTTTCTGTTTTATTAATAAAGCTTGTCTATGTTTGATTTTAATGGGACCAGACATAGCTCCCCAGACCTGGGAAAAGGTTGGGAGAGATTTAGGTAAGATGTATGAGTTAAACCCCCAAAAAATAAATGTTCCTGAAGTTATTCTTAATTATTGGGCTCTTCTCAGGGACGTCATTCAGAGCCCTGAACTCATCGGTGAGAGGTCTCGCCTCTTGCTGACTGTTAAAGACTTCCTTCAGAAGTCGTGACCATTTCAGGTACAGAAGCCAATGACTGACCTTCCCCCATTCCCTCAGCCTGTGCTCTCACCCTCCCGGGGCTCTGCATACTTGCAAGCCACTGAGGACTCACTGGTCTGCTCATTGCTGGCAGCATTTCTTAGAGGCGGTCAAGCTTGGGGGCTGCACCTTACAGCCTTGGGAGATGCCACCATGGTTGATGGCTAATTAACGTATATAAATACTATTGATACAGCCAGACAGAAACTGTTTTTGAGACTTATAGAAAAGAAAAGGCAACATATTTAAGCTTAGAATAGTTCAAATTTTGGATGCTCATATTTCAGTGATTGACTATAAGCTACAGTGTGAAAAATTTCAATTAGGATTTTTCTTTTCTACAAGCTGATCATAGCCTAGGCAAAAGGAGAAATGTGAGACGTATGCAAGTTATGAATGAACGGTGTGGCCACACATGGATGCGTGATGTGATTGTGAATTTATGAATGCAGATGAATGGAAATGCCTAAATTGCCTTGGATATGATTAGAGATATTTACATTGCCTTGGATATTGTTTTAAAAATATCAAAATCACTTTAATAGAGTCCAAAAGAGCATCCAGTTAATGAGTCAATGTCTTAACAGGAAAAATTATGATTTGAGCCCTAGGAGATAGTCAGTTAAAAAGTTAGCAAAAGTTTATACCATTAGCTTGGAGATATGAGGAATCTATGATACTATAAAATTTGGCAGATGAGAGGATGTAGGTCTTACTAAAATTTTATGGTTAAAAATGGACATCTAGAAAATAAGGGTTGATGCATGATTTTGAGAAGGATTTATGAGAAGCCTCAAAAAAGAGCCAACCTGTTAGATTCACAGCTTGGCAGGTCAGCTAACATGCAAGTGAGGTCTTATCAGCTTGTCAGCCTCAAAGATTAGATTAGAAAAGGCTACTCAAAAACTCTAAATAAATCTAGAGAACTGTTAAAGACATATGTTATATTCTAAAGAAATTGGGGCTTAATAGATAACAATTAGAAAAGATAATTTAAAAATCTTTTAAATGAGTTTTTTAGAAATTGTTATAAAATATTCATTGGTTAAGTATTTTTTTTGAACATCTAATGCTGATTTAAATCCTTTAAGCAAAATTCGATAAGGAGATAATGATCCAGATATACCTAAACAACGAACTAGAAAGGTAGACAAGTTCATATCTCTCACTCCCTGATGGGGACGCTGGAGGGACGACAATTCCATGATTGCTCTATGCGGCCCTAAAAGAGGAGTGCTATTTCTATGTTAACCATTCTGGAGTTATTAGGGATTCCATGGCCAAGCTCAGAGAAAGACTCAACCATCGGTGAAAGGAACGGGAGTTCCAACAAGGCTGGTTTAAAGGAATCTCCACCCTCTTAGGACCCCTACTTATTCTTTTACTGCTGCTTACTTTTGGGCTATACATTCTTAATCACCTACTCCGATTTATTAAAGAATGCTTATCCATAACCCAAGCCCTAGTTCTTAATCAGCAATATCAGGCTCTCAGGCAATAAGCAGGACCATGGGTTTTAGGATTAAAACCTCACAAAAAAAGATGGGGGAATGAAATATTTTAGTTTGCTGAGAGAAAAAGTTTTAAAAGATTTTAGTTCACAGAGAGAAAAAGTTTCCCACAGGCCTTGGCCCATTACAAGGGGTTTGGCCCCAACCCCGGGCACGTCCTATGGTTTAGACCGGGGGCAATCGCCAAGACAATCCTCTTTGGGTCACACCTGGCTGGCCAACAGACAATCAAGGACTTCCCAGGGTACATTCTATGGTTTTTCCTCTGTAGAAAAGCAAGTCACACCTGGGTGACCACTCTAACATGAGATCATACTTTGTAATCAATCACTTTATGCCCCTTGCCTGTATGCTGATCTGTGGTTTTTTTCTGTATAAGGAGCCTGTAACCCTTGCTGGGGTGTGCAGCTTCCCCGATATTGCTGACACCTGAATGAGCATTCGTTCAATGTTTTAGAAAGTATTTTAAAAGAGAACCAAGTATGATACATGTCTCCTACTCGAAGCAACCGTTTAATTGATGGTTTCAGAACAATGATTTATGGGCGATTGTCTTTGCCCAGTTTTCTGGAAGAATTAATAATCAGTTTCTAGCTCATGAACTGTTACAGTTTGCACTAATGCATCTTTTGTATTTCCAAAATTGTAAAAAGCAGTCCTATAAAAATATGCTATGTTAATTTTTACCAATGGTTCTATTGGGAGAGTCACTTATATAGGTTATTAATACAAAGAAATAGAGCAGACAGCTCTGACTTCAGCTCACATATTTAAATTGCAAGCGGTTATGATGGTCTTTTAAATCCTGGTAAATAATTCATTTAATTTATATACTGACAGTCACTATGTCTTCAAGGATCTTATGGTAATAGAGAAAATTCCATACATAGGATCCAATATTAGATTAATTTGAGCAAATTCAAAATGTTATTCACCTAAGAGAATTATCATGTTTATGGGTCACAATGGGAACCTATTAAATAGGCCTTTCCCTGATTACTAGCCAAATGGAATGAATTAACTGCTTAACAAAATCAGCTGATTTGCCTCAAATAGAAAAAGCTCAACAGGCTTGTAACTTTCTTCATAATAGCAAAAGTCTAAGTAAGAAATTTGGCTTAACCAGAGAGACTGCTGGTCAAATCAAACAATATAAAATAGGTCCACAATATGGCTATGGCTAATTTAAGGATGAATCCTCAAGACCTGCTCCCCAACCATTTATGGCGAATGGATGTGACTCACATTACAGAGTTTGGCAAGTTAAAACTGTGCCACTCCACAAACAGGAGAAGCCACCAGGCATGTTATAAGTCACTGTTTAAGATGTTTTGCTTACATGGGAATGCCAAAAGTTATAAAAACAGATAATGGGTCTGGATATACTAACAAAGCTTTCCAGCAATTTTGTGCTTAATTCCTGAGACCGGTGCTACCTGGACAGCCCTTGTGGCCTAGTCCCGCCAGGCATGCATGGACCTGCCTGCCGAGCCAATGGCGATGGGCATGGCTGGGCCTTTGGGCCTTTGGGGACACAGCATGCCGCTGACTTGGCGAAGTGAAATGCCTGCCTCCTTGCTTCTGTAGCAGCGGCGAGACATGAGGCTAGCCCACAAGCCAGGCAGTGGTGGGGCTCGCCTTAATCAGCCAAGGATAGCCTCTGGCTTCCATCAATGGCTCAAAATTATACTCAAGCCTTATGGAAAGATCCCCTAACTTACAAATGGCATGGACCAGATCCAGTCCTCATTTGGGGAAAAGGACATGCATGGAATTTTGATACTCAGGCCAATGGGGCTAGATGGTTGCCTAAATGCCTTTTAAAACTAAATAATCCACCCAGGGGAAGCCCCTGAGAAGCCTTCTAATTCTGCTTAATTCTAGATAAAAGATGCTGTCTTGCGTTTCCCACCTTCAATTTCCATTGCAGCTGGAAGCCCTTATCAGATCTACAACTACCCCTGGATGATCCTCAACTAAGCCAGTGATGCTGCCAATGCTTCCACAACTATTACGACCACCCCCTCCTATTCCCCCTTGATAATTGATTTATGTGTTTTAGCCCTAGGGGCCTTTCCAGACTAGGGAACCCCTGATCATTTTTACCTTATTCTCTCCTTAATTAACCCTAGTGTTTAGGCCCTTCATCAAGCCAACCACTCCCTTATAGAGGACTGTTGGGTCTGTTATTCTTCCACCCCTCCCCTTTATCAGGGAATTGCAGGCACTTATTAATTCCTACCTTGCCTGTTCTACTAGATTAACTACTTAAATAGTCACCTCTACCTTTTCAAAAACTAACCAGATTCATTAAGTCTCAGATTGACGCCATCCTCAAAAAACAGGTTTTGGTCCACTACCATCTCCTAGAGGCATTAGATTCTGAGCTGCCTGATGACTATAAAAACCCCCACAGTCCTAAAGGACTGGAATTCTCAGGCCTTAAATCCATGGTAAATGCTTCTGCTTTAGCCTTACAGTCCCTTAATAATTCTCGCTATCAGGAATGCTGGATTTGCTTTTCCCCTCGGCCGCCCTTCTATGATGGCATGCTAACTTTCAAAAATCTTCTCTTCACTAATGAGACTTCCTCACTAAGATGGCATTCCATGAATCATGAGGGCTTGACCTTAAGTCAGGTCTCAGGCAAAGGCCTCTGTATTAGAGGACCGGAACTCCATTTCCCAGAACTCTTACAGCCAATGTGCAGCCAAACTATCATTATTAGCCAGTCATCTACATATGTAGCTGCACCTGATGGAACTTATTTTGCTTGCTCTCAGGGACTCACCACCTTTTTTCCACCTTTCAGTTTCTAGAGAGTAAAGATTATTGCATTTTGGTATGGCTTTTGCCCCGCCTAACAGCACAGGACCCTGAGGAGCTGCTCCCTAGCTGGGAGGAAAGGCCCCGTCATAAGACAGAGCCCATTTCAGCCATCACCTTAGCTGTCATGCTGGGCTTAGGGGCAGCTGGAGCCAGAACAGGAATAGCTTCCCTAATAACTTCCAAACAGCAATATGCACATTTGACTCAATTGTCCCAAGCAGTAGATAAAGATATAAAAGAACTACAAACAGGACTCCAAAAATCTAAAGGACCCTCTGGTCTCCCTGTTAGAAGTGGTACTGCAAAACAGGAGAGGACTGGATTTAATTTTCCTCAAAGAAGGTGGACTCTGTGCAGCTCTTAAAGAGGAGTGCTGTTTTTACAAAGATAAAACTGGGTTAATACAAGATAGTATAGAAAAAATAAAGAAAAATCTAGAGGAGAGAAAGAAACAAAGAGAGCAACAAGAGTCCTGGTATAAAAATTGGTTTTCAACCTCCCCCTGGCTTTCTACTTTGCTACCATGTCTCCTGGGACCTCTTATAGGACTATTGCTGCTGATTTCTTTTGGCCCGTGGGCCCTCCAAAGAATGACTCGCTTTATAAAAAATCAGATAGATTCACTTCTCCCTAAAGAGAAGTCCCTGCTGGACGGGTCAATGAATATCTGCTAGAAAGTGCTACACATGATTCACAACACAAAAGCCCCCTGAGTCCAAATATCACAATCATGCATTCTGTAATGTTACGTATTTTGACACTGAAGAAGTTGTGTTACGATAAATCTTTCCGCTAACAGCTGCCTGAGCCCCACTGCCACGTGTGTGCTTTACGCCAGCCGCCTGCCCGAGTTAGGCCCAAATGAACACACAGAAACTTGTATTAGGTTCAGTGCTGCTTGGCCCATGACTAGGATTTCTCATCTCTTAACTCAGTCTTAACTGTCATAAACCTATGTATTTTACAAGACTTACCTTATCGGACTCCTTATTGGCGTCCATCCTTGCTGGTGAATCACTGTACTGCTGGAGCAGGAGCGGAGGGGAAGAGAGACCCTTCCTGTTTCTCCTTTGCTTCAATATGAGTCTCCTTGCTATATAACTTCCTGCCTGGATCACACTTCTCTGCTACATTTCCAAACAGGTGTTCCTTCTAATGTCAGCCCCAGATGCATTGAGTCTCCTAAATTGATAAAGTACCAGTGGCTCTCATAAGGAATCAAGTATCCTCTTAGGCCTGTTATTTGGTCAAATTCACCTGTAGAGAGACAGGGACACGAACCAGGATCTTCACGCCAAGCTCTAAGCTGGGACCCCACCTTCATGCAATACCAAAGATCTTCAGGACAATAGAATGGCTCAGGTAGGAACATGGCCATGAGGACATTCCCTTCTGAGGGAATCCTGTCCACCCCACCTCTGTCTCATCTCTTCCAGTCCAGCTTGGGCTGAAGAACCTGCATCTGAGACATGAGCCTCTGCCTCAGCTGATTGTAGCCACCGAATTTGTGCCTCAGTCCATTAGAGAATGTAAAGTATCATCCATGAGACATGGTTTCCTGTATCCTGGTCAGCTCTTCCCCTCCCAATCTGTGTTCCTGGGGCTAAGTGTCGGCACCCCAGTCAGTGCTCATGGGGTGGGGCATGAATGAGCTCCTTCCCTTCACCCCGTCTCCACTTCCTTCCACCTCATGATGACACGTAGCATGCCTCAGTCCCATACTATCCAGGAATCTGGAGGATGAGCTGGGTGGCCACTCAGGGATCAGATCAGGACTGGAAGGCACTTTTAGAAAGGGGTATTGGACATTGTGACACAGTTGAGTCATGGTGGTAAAAACATGGAAATCTGTCATTTGGCAGGGCATGGGGAGCCTAAAGTTCATGGTCACCTTCAGTTACATTGTCTGTTAACTGCTAGCCTGAGAAACTTGACTGCCAGTCCTATAGGGAAACTTTACACACAAAATCAAGTAGGTGAGCAAGCAGGAATAAATTTCAGAGAAACAATAGCGAATCTCAGAATCCTAGAGGCTAGAGTGTCTGCTTAAACTCCTAGAGATCTGTGAGCACATGTACACACCAAATTAATCCAAACTAGGTACACAAATGGAAACATAAAAAAGTAAAATAAAAGCTAGTGACATTCAGGCTAGTCTTGGGTTTTCTTATTTTTTTTTCGCAAAAGAAATAATGTCCATTTAGACAGTGATAAAAAAGTCATCTTTTGGGCCTCAAGCATCCAACCAGATGGCAGTTATTGTTTGGAAGGTAGAGCTGGGAAGAAGAATTGGGAGGAAAGAATGTTATTATTTCAGAGTGGAAAAGACCCTGAGAGCCTGAGAGGGTACTAAACCCCAGGCAGGATCTGCCTTTTTGTTGTTGTTGTTGTTGTTGTTTTGACACAGGGTTTCTCTGTGTGTTTGGAGGCTCTTGTACACCAGAGTGGTCTTGAAATCACAGAGATCCACTTGCCTCTGCCTCTCGAGTGCTGGGAGGAAAGGTCCTATGCCTGTCTTCAGGGCAACTCTAATAAGGTAAAACCTTTCACAGAGGTGGCTCATTTTCATTTTCATTGGTTCATTCCCTTATCATCATGGCTGGACTTGGTACCAGACAAACAGACATGATGTTGGAAAAGTAGATAGTAGTCCTATATGTGTCAGAAATAGGTTAATTATGACACTGAGTGATGCTTAAACAAAGAAGACCCAAAGCCAGACCCCCACAGTGACACACTTCCTTCAGAAAGGCCCCACCTACATCAACAAGGCCACAACTCTCAAAAGTGTTTCTCCTTATGAGCTTATGGGGGCCAATTACATTCAAACAATGACCACCTGGTCCCTGCCTTTCTGTAGATCCAACCAAGTCCTGCTGTGTATTAGGTAAGCGCTCACCCTCCTCAGCCACATTCCAAATCTTCAATTCCAGTGTTCACCCTGCCTGCTACCATTATATAAGAAAATCAGTTGGAATGGCCTGTGTAGAATATGCTCACTCTGCTAGTGTTTGTGGAATTTCCAGGACCTGGGTATGGGTTCCTTCTATTTTGATTTTGATCCTAGGTTTGACCATGTACCCCAAATCTACATCTCCGTAGCTCAGCCTCTAGAGTGTTGGTGCCTCTTAACACTAACTGAACCCCGACTTTGCAATGCATGGTCACCCTGAGCATCCACTGCATTCCAGTCCCAGGATGCAAGAGATAAGTTTTCTCAGTCTCCAGCTGGTCATCCACGTGGAGACCTAGAGTATCCATGGAAGTGACAGTGTCAAATGTACCATCATTAAGCGGTGGGTGTTAGGGATATGGGGAATCCAGGAGCACAGTGATAACCCAGTCCATGAGCTTGGACTGAGAATTAATGACATGTGGCCACAGCATGCAGAGTGCTGGCTGGGAGATGCTTCATCTATCCTTAGGCTTACAGAGAAAGTCAGATTGAGAAACACTGGGGTGGCTCAAGGGAAGAGAGATTGCTAAACAAGCGCAAATACCTTACAGTGATCCCCAGAATTTCCTGTGCAAAAAGAAAACAGAACCTTGAAGGTTATCCTATGAGGCCAGAATGGTGGAAAATACCTTTAATTCTAGCTCAAGGTAGGCAGGGGCATGTGGATTTCTGTGAGTTCAAATCTATCCTGGTGAACATAGGCCAGCTCTGAGAGAGAGAGAGAGAGAGAGAGAGAGAGAGAGAGAGAGAGAGAGTCCTCCACATTGTTACTGTGGCCGAGAAGGACCTACATACAGACTCACATACACGCTCGATGATAATAGAGAAAATAAATTACAGGCCTGTCCTGAAAATGGCTGTGAAGCTTTAGCGGTGTTCAGCAGCACCTGCTCTCTCCCTGCCTCCCTGTGGGAGGGCTGATGAAATTCCCTGATGTAAGGGTATCGCAAGCTGTGCTGCATGGTGTAGACATGCAGCTGACAGGAAACATTCCCTAGAGTAAGCGATAACCATGGAATGGCAAATGGCACACCTCTGGATATGGGGAAGGTGCATCTGGACTCCTGGAGAATGGGGTCAAAGGTGGGGCAGAGGCTCCTGGTGGGATCATCTTGGAGAATTGCAGAGTCCCGGACAGCGGTTGGGGCCTCGTAGCAAATGTATGTTAAGTCTGTGAAACAGCTTGGAGCTGATGGAGCTACAGGAGAATGAGTCTGTCCCTGTGTCTCCACCAGTTCATAGAAATAATGACAGCACAAGTATAGAGTAATGAATGGAGGGAGCTGGACAGGTCTCCAGATTCAGCGAAGGCACAGAGCCCTTGCCTGGCAATCGTGAGTTGCTGCATGGGGACCCAGCACTTTAAAAAGCAGAGAACACAGCAGAGCAGGGACTTGCTGACGCTGGAGACGCCTAGGAAATGCTGGCTCTAGGTTCGGTCTTTTGAACCTCCTCACGTTTCTACCTGTTTTACTCACAGGAGGCAGAAGCTTCAGATGCTCAACCTGGGAATGTGCACCACGATTTCTGGTGCACATGGGCTGAGAGACAGGATGGAGACTGCTCAGAAGACACTGTGTGTGAAAAGTGAAGAGCAAAACACCTTTCTAGATACACTTGAAGGTGGCATTTGAAGGTGGTCATGGACCTTTGCCTTGGGTTCAGTCTGGATGAACACCAAACATCACTGTTACAGTGGACCCAGGAGAGAAGAGGTTCCCTGCAGCCGTGCTGTGGGAAATGCAGCTTTGGGGATTGTCTGTGTACACTGTCAAGGTCTTGAAGACTTTCCAGCCAGATTGTGTGAAGGAGTTGGAACTGAGAAACAGGCTGGAGTCTGTTCACACTGGCACGTTTTTCCCTTTGCCTTGGTCAGATGAAAAATCTTCACAAAACCTTCCCTCCTTCCTTCCTTCCTTCCTTCCTTCCTTCCTTCCTTCTTTCCCTCCTTTCTTCCTTTTTTCCCTCCTTCCTTCCTTTCTCTCCTCCCCCCTTCTCTTTCTCATTCTTTTTTATTTTGAGACAGGGTTTCTCTGTGGCTTTGGAGCCTGTCCTGGAACTCTCTGTAGACCAGGATGGCCTTGACCTCACAGAGATTCTCCTGCCTCTGCCTCCTGCGTGTTGGGATTACAGATGTGAACCACCACTGCCCAGCTTCACAAACTCTCTGTAATCCTACCCCATGATAACCTCTTCAGTCTTGTAAATACAGTGAACAGACATAGAGAAGATAGGCACCGAGTTCATTTTTCAGTTCTCCAAACTCAGCTGTCTCCAGCATCTCCCCATGGTTGGTGCCTACCTTCTCAGTGGCCACATCTGTCAGTTGTTCAGGTAAGGAAGCAGCGAGAGCTCTTTCTGCTACCACAATGAATAGTCCCCTTTTCTGGTATAGACTAGTGCGACTTGACGTCTGACCACCAGTCACAGCAAATTTCACAATAATGGTCGTGTCTTACCATGATGGTGACTGGCTGCAGCCTAGAATGGTGTGATTTGAGTGAGCAGGCTGTACTGGGTGCTCACTGCTATGCCATGGTCACACTGGCCCTGGCTACCCATCACTATGTGCCAAACTAACCCCTTGGTCTCTCCTTAGGTATCTGAAGATCCCCTTGGAGCCCCTGTCCATCTCTCTCCAAAAGTTCTCACAGTCAGACTTGGAGACATTTTGTGTGTGTGTGTGTGCCGGGAGGGAGAAGGAGGGAGGGTTTGAGACAGGTTTTCTCTGTAGCTTTGGAGGCTGTCCTGGAACTCACCCAGTAGCCCAGCTTAGCCTTGAACTCACAGAGATCCATCTGTGTCTGCCTCAAAAGTGCTGGGATTAAAGGCTTGAGCCACCACCACCTGGCCAGACTAGTGTTTTGTCCACTGTCAGAGCCTCCAATCATTTCAAGCATCTGGAATTGGGAAGTGTTGTTTTATCTGCTCTGAGTCCTGTGCCTCTTGGAGTTTTCCTAGAGTGTTGTAAACACTCTGCAGGCCTTGGAATCAGAACATTGTAGGATGAAGGACTCGCAGCTCAGTGCTCTTTTACCTGCTCTGAGCTCGTGCTATCAGCTCACTAGGGTCAGTTTCTATGACAATGACATCTCCATGGCAGTCCTAAAGGGCCTTCTGTATCACACAGCCAACCTGAGCCAGCTAATCCTGGAGCTGTTCCCTGCCCCTCTGGAGTGCTACGTTATGGGTTATGCCATCCAAGTAGACAGATTTGTTCGATTTCGTCTGATCTCACGAATACACTTTGAACTGTAAGGCAGACACAGTCCATCATCTTTTCCTGTTTGTTTGGTTTGGTTTTTGGAGACAGGGTTCCTCTCTGTAGCTCTGGAGGCTATCCTGCACTCTGTAGACAAGGCTGTCCTCGAACTCACAGAGATCCGCCTGCCTCTGCCTACAAGTGCTGGGATCAAAAGCATGCACCACCACCTCCCAGCTCTGGTCCATCTTCTTTGCTGCTCAGTTCTGTCTTGCATGATCCTCCTCTCCTGTGTTGGAAGAGGGGTGCTAGTTTGTGTTCAGGGTGCATGCCTGTGAATGTCTGTGTGAAGTCCACAGGTCACCATGACTTCACCTAAGTTGTTTGGAGAACCTGGTGCTCGCTTCTTTGGGTAGACTGGCTGAGCAGCATCCTCCCAGATTCTGTCCACTGTCTGCTACATCCGTACCCAACCAAAGCACACGGTTTGCAGATATACTCCCCCATCGCAGGTACCAGTGTTTACCTGGATGCTGCAGAATCTGAACTCAAATCTTTATGTTTGAACAGGACTCGTGTTACCTGCTAAGCCATTATCAGCCCCCGTATATGTCTATGTACATAGATGTATATCTGTGCCATATAGAGATATATACATTTAGTTTTATTAATGTATATGTTTTCTGTATGTGTCTAGATAGACCATGTGGGTTCCATGTTCCTACAGAGGCTTGAAGAGGGTGTTGGATCCCCTGGAATTGGAGTTACAGATGGTTAATCTTTAACTCCAATTAAATGTAGGGGCTGAGAATGGAACTGCAGTCCTCTGGAAGAGCAACCAGTGCTCTTTTTTTTGGGGGGGGGCATTCAAGACAGGGTTTCTCTGTGGCTTTGGAGGCTGTCCTGGAACTAGCTCTTTTAGCCCAGGCTGGACTTGAACTCACAGAGATCTGCCTGCCTCTGCCTCCTGAATACTGGGATTAAAGTACTCAGTGCTCTTAATTACCACCCGGTGTGAAGCCAGTGCTCTTAATTCCCAAGCCAACTCTTCAACCTCCACAGATCACTGCTTAGTGACGGCTGTCTGATCTGGTGTTGATAATGCTTTACACTGCCTGATGTGGGAACTGTTTGAGAAGTAGGAATGATGGTTTGATTATGTGTACACGGTGTTTTCTTTAGTGCTTACAGACATCCTGCCCTTGAGTAGTTGCTGTTGTCTTCTGAAAATGGAGTTTCATGAATTGCGGCTGAACCAGCCACCTTTAGAACTTTTTTGAAAATAGTCATTTGACTTCCACACAGTGAAAGGGGTGTTGAGTGTGGTGTGTGTTTGTGTGTGTTTACTGCATTGTGATTACAGGTGTGTACATGCCACAGAGTGTATGTGTGTCGAGGTCAGAGGACATCATTTGGGAATTGTTTCTCCTTTTCCACAGTGGGTTCTAGGGATCAAACTCAAGTCCTTCAGGCTTGTATGGCAAGTTCTTTCATCAACTCAGCCAACTCTCCTGACCCTTTCTTATCTGATCATCCTTTTGAACAGGAATATTGAGAAAAATTGCAAAGGCTGGACAAAGTGCCACATGAGAGGGAGAGGCAGCGAAACCAGGAGTTAAGATCATTATTGGCTACCTCGTTAAGTTTGAGACCAGCCAGGGCTACATGAGATCTCCGGCTAAATAAGATAATATGCTAAAATCTGTAGTGCTTGATGTTTTGAGCTTTTAAATTAATAATTAATGAAATTTATAATAAAAGTATGCATGAGCCTGATGTGGAGGTCTATGTCTTCAATCCCACCGCGTAGGCAGAGGCAGAGGGATCGTTGAGTTTGAGGCCAACAGGACCTACATTGTTCCAGGCCACCCTTGGTTACATAGCCAGACCTCAGTGTAGTTCGATGTTTTACTCTTTGACCTTTTGCGGGGGGTCCACTACCCAGCTCCCAAATAAATCACACATGGAGGCTTATTCTTCGCTATCAATGCTTAGCCTTAGCGTGGCTTGTTTCTTGACAGCTTTTCTTAACTTAAACTAACCTGCCTACCTTTTTCCTCTGGGCTTTTATCTTTCTTACTTCTGTGTAGCTTACTTTCCTTCTTACTCCATGGCTGGCTGGGTGACTGGGTGGCTGACCCCTGGTGTCCTTCTTTTCTTCTCTCTCTGCTTTTCTTCCTTCTATTGATCCTCTCTGCCTGCCATCCCCACGTGTCCTGCTCCTGCCTCATTATTGGCCTTTCATCTCTTTATTAGACCATCAGGTGTTTTAGACAGGCATAAGCTGTCTTAAACACAAGCTGTGTTTTAACACAGCTTCCCAGAGTTAAACAAATGCAGCATAAACCAAAGTCACACACCTTAAAACAATATTCTACTACAACTCTGCCTCAAACAGCAAAAATAAGAAAAGTGCACTTGACTGCTTAAAGCCCATCTATGGGGGGTTAGCCAGTCCATAAGATTCTGATTCAGGTTGCTGAGCTCATGCATGGCAGTGTTTTCCCGGAGGTGGGGGGGACATGATTCATCCATGCATCATCCATGCATCTGTTTTTGCAGGGCAATGCCAGACTGCAGGTGTTTGTTTCATCACAGATGAGACCAGCTATTCAGTCTTAGTATTTGAATGGAAACAGAGAAACCGCTGTTACAAAATAGAGTCACTCAGCCAGGCGGTGGTGGCACATGCCTTTAATCCCAGCACTCGGGAAGCAGGCGGATCTCTGTGAGTTCGAGGTCAGCCTGATCTCCAGAGCGAGTGTCAGGATAGGCTTCAAAGCTACCCAGAGAAACCCTGTCTCAAAAAAAACCAAAAACAAACAAACAAGCAAACAAACAAAATAAAAAGAGTCACTCTCGGCTGAAAGCTACCATATTATATAAGACCAAATAACAGAACAGGGTACAGACTGATCTCAAAAAACATCACAGTTAAACAGCAATAGCAAGCCAAGCATAGTGACACATACCCATAATCTAGAATCAGGAGTTCAAGAACATGCTCGAATAAAAATAAAACCAAAATAAGATTTGGGGCCGGACATTGGTGACTCACACCTTTAATACCAGCATTCAGGAGGCAGAGGTAGGCAGATCTCTGTGTGTTCGAGACTAGCCGGGTCTACAGAGAGAATTCCAAGACAGTTTCCAAAGCCCCAGAGAAACCCTGTGTCGAAGATAAATGAATATAGAACTTTAACACCAGGAGGTAGTGGCATACAACTTTAATCCCAAAGACAGTCAGATTTATGTGAGTTCAAGGCCAGCCTGGTCTACAGAGTGAGTTCCACAACAGCCAGGACTACAAAAGAAATCCTGTTTCAAAAAAAAAAATTAACTGATTAACTGAAAATAGAATTTAATGAAGAAAAGGGGTTTATGCCAGGCATGTTGGTGCACACTTTTAACCCCTAATTTGAGGCAGATGAAGATGAATCTGTGAGTTAGAGGACACCCTGGTCTAACATAGGGGGTTTCAGGACAGCCAGGGCCCTGGAGGTATGTGGAGGAGATTTTTTAGAATGGCTTAAAGGCTGAGGTCCAGATAATCCAAAAATGACAGTTTTCCAACTGCAGTTCTAAGAGTCAGTAGTTGTTCATTCCATAAAGTATCCAGCCTCAGGTATTCTTCAGTATATGCTGTAATCCCCAAAATGTAGCTCGAATGCCAGTGAAAGAGCTCATTTGCTAGCAAGAGCAGGAACAGGGTGCAAAGAGAAAAGAAGCTGCCTTCTTCCATGTCCTTTATTCAGCCTGCCAGCAGAAGGTGGTGCCCAGCGTAAAGGTGGACTTTGCAGCCGCAAAAGACCTGGACTAAAGATAAATCTTCCCTTAAACATCTGCATTAGAAGTATGTCTTCTCACTGGGCGTTTGTGGCACACGCCTTTAATCTCAGCACTTGGGAGGCAGAGGCAGGTGGATCTCTGTGAGTTTGAGACCAGCCTGGTCTACAAGAGCTAGTTCAGCCTCCAAAGCCACAGAGAAACCCTGTCTCGAAGAGAAAAAAAAGAAGTTTGTCGTCTCCAGACATAAATCCAAATACCTATGGGCACTAGATTTTTGTTTGTTTGTTTATTTGCTTTGCAAGACAGGGTTTCTCTCTATAGCTTTGGAGCCTGTCCTGGAACTCTCTGTAGACCAAGCTAGCCTCGAACTCACAGAGATCGACCTGCCTCTGACTCCTGAGTGCTAATAATAAAGGCTTGTGCCACCAACACACAGCTGGACACCAGATTTTGTTTTGTTTTGTTTTTGTTTTTTGAGACAGAGTTTCACTGTGGCTTTGGAGGCTGTCCTGGAACTAGTTCTTGTAGACCGGGCTTGGACACCAGATTTTTATTAGGCCAGAAATACACAGAGAAAAAAAAGAATGCATCTTCAACAAGTGGTGCTGGTCTAACTGAATTCCTGCATGAAAAAGAATGCAAACAGATACACATTTATTACCCCACACAAAACTCAAGTCCAAGTGGATCAAAGACCTCAACATTATACCAGACACACTGAACCCGACAGAAGAGAAAGTAGGGAATAGCCTTGAACACCTTAGCAGAAGACAAAACTTCCTAAACACAACAATAGCACAGGCACCCAGATCAACAATTAAAAGAATGGGACTTCACGGATCTGAAAAGTTTCTGTAAGGCAAATTATACTGTCAGTAGGTCAAAAAGGCATCCAACATCCAACAGAGGGTTAATAACTAACATACATAAAGAGCTCATGAAGTAGACTTCAACAAATGGATGGATAGATAGATAGATAGATAGATAGATAGATAGATAGATAGATGGATGGATGAAAAGTTGATATGTCTTGCTTGAGTCAACAGGCCCAGCAGCAGAAGGTACAAATGAAAAAAAAAAACCTCGGTGCCACACAGCTTCCAAAAGTAATGGTCAAGAGGGCCCCCAAATCAACACAGGCTATTGCTACTGTCCATCATAACTAGACAGCAAATAACGGAACGGGGCATAGACGGATCTCCAAAACACTAGAGTAAAACATCTGTAGCAAGCCAAGTGTCCATCATAACTGGGTATTCTGAAATCCTCTGACATTTATTGCAGAAGACAATACAATGATGGTTAGAGGGCAGAGAGAAATCTGTCTGGCTTTGGGGAACTTCCTGTTGGCTAGTTTCCACAGCTCCAGAACACAATATGCGGGCTGCTGAAAGACAGCAATGGTATTCAGGACTGTAAATCCTGAATGCTACAATCCTCCCTGGAAGATGTACACTCTGGTGCAATAGTAACCTGACCATTATGGGGGAATTGTCCCCTTTCCGATTGGACTTGAGTCCTGCTCCAGAGGAAATGTAAGCTGGATGCTGCACAGCTGGTCAAAAGCCTAAAGCTCCAGAGGTCACAGGCCGGGGTAGTTACTGCTTCAGTAAATGGTCCTCTGGTCAAATGGCATATTTTTAATTCTATTTATTTATTATGCATATACGTTCCAGAAGAGGGCGCCAGATCTCATTACAGATGGTTGTGAGCCACCTTGTGGTGGCTGGGTATTGAACTTGAGACCTCTGGAAGCAGCCAGTGCTCCTAAGCCCTAAGCCATCTCACCAGCCCCATAGGCTTTTGTTTCGTTTTGTTTTGTTTGGGTTTGGTTTGTTTTGTTTTGGTTTGGTTTTTCGAGACAGGGTTTCTCTGTGTAAAGCTTGGAGCCTATCCTGGTACTAGCTCTGGAGACCAGGCTGGCCTCGAACTCACGGAGATCCTCCCGCCTCTGCCTCACGAGTGCTGGGATTAAAGGCGTGTGCCACCAACTCCCGGCCATAAAGGCTTATTTTTTAAAGATTCACTTATTTATGTGTGGGGGTGGCTGTAGGTGCCTTTTGAGGACAGAAAGGGACATGAGATCTCCTGGAACTGTAGTTAGAGGCCACTGTGAACCACCTTATGTGGTAGCTAGGAACCAAACACTGGTCCTCTATAAGAAATGACTATGCTCAGCTGGGCAGTGGTGGTGCATGCCTTTCAACACAGAACTCTGGAGGGAGACAGAGGTAGATCTCTGTGAGTTCAAGGCCAGCTTGGTCTACAGGACAAGTTCCAGGACAGCTTCCAAAGCTACAGAGAAACCCTGTCTAAAAAAGAAACCCAGTAATAATAATAGAAATGACTATACTCTAAACATTGAGAAATTCCCTCAGCCCATAAACCAGTGTTTCTCAATCTGTGTGTCTTGCCACATTTAGGAGGGTCGCCTGAGACCATAGGAAAACACTGATATTCGCATTACAATTCATAAGAGTAGCAAAATTGGGGCTGGAGAGATGGCTCAGCAGTTAAGAGCACTGACTGTTCTTTCAGAGGTTCTGAGTTCAATTCCCAGCAACCACATGGTGGCTCCCAACCACCTCGAATGACATCTGGTGCCCTCTGATGGCATGCAGGTAGAAGAAAACTGTATACATAATAAATAAATAAAGTCTTTAAAAAAAAGACAGTAGCAAAATTACAGTTATGAAGTAGCAACAAAACTAATTTTATAGCCGGCAGTGGTGGCACACGCCTTTAATCCCAGCACTCTGGAGGCAGAGTCAGGTGGTAATGGTCTGTGAGTTCGAGACCAGCCTGGTCTATAAGAGCTAGATCCAGGACAGCCTGTGAAAGTCACAGTGAAACCCTGTCTCAAAAAACAAA
This sequence comes from Cricetulus griseus, assembly GCF_003668045.3. Lineage (NCBI taxonomy): Eukaryota > Metazoa > Chordata > Mammalia > Rodentia > Cricetidae > Cricetulus > Cricetulus griseus. The sequence continues at coordinate 9,725,141 of NC_048595.1, forward strand.
GACAAAAAAATATTATGGTTGGGGTCACCACAGCATGAGAACTGTTTAAAGGGTCACAGCATTGTGAAAATGGAGAACAGCTGTCCTAAGGATTTTTATACCCTACAATAGTGCTGCTCTCAAACTCAGTCAGAGAAGCTTCTCTTTGCAGGGGGCAGATGTTAATATGAGACTCAACTGGTCAAAATGCTTAGGCCTAAATGGCATATGTCCATCACACTCCTGCCCTCAAGAACATGACAGGAGAGGTGGAGTGAACGCCAGACCCAGAAAGTCAGAAAGAGTGCTGTGAAATGCAGGCATATGGCTATTGTGCACAAGATCAAGCCAGTGAGATTGCCATATAGACAGGGGAGGGGCTTGTAAGGCCCACTCTTAACTGATGAACTACTGGCATGATGGTTGCAGGAGAGAGCAGACTTGTTTTCTTTGAAGTCTGGTTACCTGTGATCCAATGGGTGGCGCCACACAAAAGCTCTTTTAGGTCACACTATTCACACTCATACTTTGTGTTTTCTCTGTACAAAATGTTTTCTCTGTACAAAATGTGTTTCTTGTGTGTGCCTGGAGCTATGGGCTTTATAAACATATATATGTTCGTGCTTGCACATGCGTGTGTGTGTGTGTGTGTGTGTGTGTGTGTGTGTGTGTGTGTGTATTATTTTTAAAAGATGTGTGGGCCAGGAAGGTGCTTGTTGTCTACACTAATGACTTGTTTCAATCCCCATGACATACATCATGGGAAAAAAATCAAAAAACCAAAAAACCCCACCTCCTCCAGGTTGTCCTCTGACCTCCATAGACATACTATGGCCACAAATACCCGCCCATGAACAAGTGAATAAACTCTCCTGAATGGAGTTTAGATACTAAAGGATTTAGTGGGGGGAATGGAGAGACCGCAGAGCTGTTAAAGCACTAGCTGCTCTTGCAGAGGACTAGAGTTTGGCTTCCAGCTCCCACACAGGTGGCTCCCAAGCGCCTGTAAGGCCAACTCTGGTATCTTCTGGGTCTTGAGGGCACTGACACATGCACACTCATACCTCTGCTCCCGCCCACAGATAGAATGAATATATATATATATTATATTTATATATATATATATATATATATATAGTTTTGTTTTTCGAGACAGGGTTTCTCTGTGTAGCTTTGGAGCCTATCCTGACATTCACTCTGGAGACCAGGCTAGCCTCGAACTCACAGAGATCTGCCTGCCTCTGCCTCCCGAGTACTGGGATTAAAGGTGTGGGGCACCAACGCCTGGCTTAAAAATAAATCTTAAGATGAAAGGTGCATCACTGGAGGCAGGGACCAAGGCCCTCACCACTGTTTCTAGGCTAAGCAAAGCAATCTCTGCATTGGGAACGGCTCCAAAAAGCCATGCACCTGGGATAAATACTGGTTCCCCTGCTAGTATCCCCACAAACTGTCCAAGCCACCCAACTGTCACCCACATTGAGAGGGCCTAGTTTGATCTTATGCAGGTTCCCCAGTTGTTGGTCTGGAATCCATGAGCTCCCACTTGCTCAGGTCAGCTGTTGCTGTGGGTTTCCCCAGCCTGGTCTTGACCCCTTTGCTCATCAGTCCTCCCTCTTTGCAACTGGATTCCAGGCATTCTGCTCAGTGCTTGGCTGTGAATCTCTGCTTCTGCTTCCATCAGCTACTGGATGAAGGCTCTATCTCATTATAGGGCAAGGGCATTTCAGGGAGCCTCTCCACTATTGCTTAGATCCTTATGGGTGTCCTTGTGGATTCTGGAAATTTCCCTAGTGCCAGGTTTCTTGTTGAGCCCATGGTGATATAGATCCCTATATTAATGGATCTCTTTCCTTGCTCTCCTCTGTTCCCCAACTTGACCTTCCTGATCCCTCCCCGTTTCTCTTTCTCCTACCTTCTCCCCATGCCCCAAATTTACTCAGATCTTGTCCCTCTCCCCTTCCAGGGGAGCCCATGTGTCTCAGAGTCCTCCTTGTTTCTTAGCTTCTCTGGGTTTGTGGGTTGTTGGCTGGTTATCCTTTTCTCTGTGTCTACTATCCACCCTCTCTGAGTGGAGAGGGGTTGGGGTGGGAAGGTAGGGAAAGTGGAAGGATGGGAGAGGGAACTGGGATTACTGTGTAATTAAGTGTTAAAATAAAAGGGAAAAGCCAGGCATTGGTGGCGCATGCCTTTAATCCCAGCACTCTGGAGGCAGAGGCAGAGGCAGGTGAATCTCTGTGAGTTCGAGACCAGCATGGTCTACAAGAGCTAGTTCCAGGACAGCCTCCAAAACCACAGAGGAACCCTATCTCGAAAAACAAAAACAAAAACAAACAAACAAAAAAAAAACAGGGGGGAAAAAAAGAAACTAAAAGGTGCAACTTCATGTGATGGTTCACTCATCCAAGAAGAGGAAAGGCAGAGGCGGGCCTTGGTGGTGCAGACCTTTGATCCCAGCACTCAGGAGGTGAATCTCTGTGGGTTCAAGACCAGTCTGGTCTACAAGAGCTAGATCCAGGACAGCCTCCAAAGCCAGAGAAACTGTCTCCAAAAACCAAAAAAAAATAAAAATAAAAATAGAAAAAGAGGCAGGATTGTGATGCTACCATAGTTGGATTCTGTCAGAATGAGAGATTCAAAGTGTTAAAGGAGCTGTTGCCTCCTGTCATTTGGAAACTGAAGCAAGGGTTGCTGGAGTTTTGAGACCAGGGTAATCTACGTAGCATGTTTCAGTCAGCAGATAACAACTCCCCACACCCCAACCCACCCCCCAAAAACTAAAGCACCATAACAGGAAAAGCAAAAGCTCAAACCAGGTCCAGTGAGGTGATTCATCTGGTAAAGACACTGGCCATCAAGGTTGACATCTGACTTTGATTCCCAGGAACCAGATAATTGAATAAGAGAACCCCATTTCTTCTGTGTTCCTCCATTATTGTAGTACAGACTACCATTAAAAAAATTGTGACTAAAAAGTAAAATGTGGGGACTTGGAGATGGCTTAGTAGTCAAGACAAGTTGTTCTTCCAGAGGACACTAATTCAGCCCCAGCACCCTCAGACTGCCCACAACCACCTGTAACCCAGCTACAAGGTATCCAATACCCTTCTTCTGGACTCTTCTCACACAAATTTATATAAATTAGCTAGGGTCTCTCTCACTCTGCAGCAATGGCCGGTCAGTAATTCAGATCCACGTGCAGGCATGCACCACCCTACCCAGCTAAGAACACTTGCTTTTGCAGAGAACAAATAGTTTCCAGTACCCACGCAGCAGCTTCTAACTACAGGTAGCTCCAGTTCCATGGGATCTGATCCACCTCTTTGCAGCCTCCATAGGCACCAGGCATATTGAGGGTACCACAAACACACATGTGAGACACTCACAAAAGTCCTCAGAAAAATTAAAGTTTTGTTTAAATTTGGAGGCACTCCCTGGAATTAAAGGTAGGGATGACTTGAAGCTAGTAATAAAACCTGGGTCTCATGCATGGAAAAAATTACTCTTAATCAGTGAGCAATTTCTTCATCAAGTAAATGCAAATTATCAATTAAACAAAATTAAGATATGTAGTATATAAAGAGACATCATCTACCATCCTGTACAGGATTTCATGCTGGGTACCACCCAGCTCTTAGGTACAGTCAGTCTCTAGGGAAGGATGCCTCTGCCATCTTTGATGTGTAGACACAATCTCCTAAACCATCCTGCTGGGTTGTTATCCCCAGCCATTCCCAACCTTCCTTATTGGAGATCAGCTCTACACCGCTTGGTTGGGTTTGACAATTCTGTGCATAAAACCCACCAAGTCACCAAACAGTGAGAGGCAAGGGGAAGCCAGTGTCAGAAATGATTTCCTTTCAGCTTGATGCCAAAATAGATTGGTATCATCAGCCCTGTGAATGGGGCTAGTCAGGGGAAAAGAATGAAATAGAGACCTTCCCTGATTGGACAGAAGAAGTGAAAGACCCCCGAAGAGGTACTTTCGTAGAAGGAGACCCGCACCCAGGAATCAGCGAGACCACGAACTTGGATGCAAACTGCAAGAGGCTTTATTGGAGATACGGGTACCCGGGCGACTTAGCTTCTGTGAGGCCAAGCGCCCCGAGCCAAGGGAAAGGGGTCCTTATATAGGGAAAAAGGCGCAAGCTAGGAGCAGGGATTCTATTGGATAATTCTAATGAGGCATTGTACAGAGCTATTCCCATTGGTCAATGTAAATGAGGCGCTATACAGGGTTATTCAAATGAGGCGCAGTACAGAGTTATTCAAATGAGGTGAAACACAGAGTCTTTCAAATGAGGCGAAATACAGAATCATTTCTATTGGATGGTTCAAATGAGACACAGAGCCATTCCAGATCAGCATATTCTCAAGGTCTGGTGTCTGGTGTCTGGTACAACAGACTCAATTCCCCCCCTCCGCTTCCTGATGGCTGACCTTGGGGGCGGAGACCTTGGGACGGAGTGTTTCTCATCGGGCGGGGGCTCAGGGGCAGGGCTCCAGGCTGGCTCACTTGGTGTTCGTTCTCGTGCCGGCCCACCTGGTGCTCGCCCTCGTGCCGGGCGTGCGGCGGGTGGCGGGGGAAGTGGAGGCCGCCGGGGGTGGGGATCGGGGAAGCTGCCAACAGGAGGAGGAGGAGACAAACTTGAGAAAGAAAGGGCAGGGGTCTTTCAGAAGCAAGGATGAATGAGCCAGATGAAAGAGCAGATATGCCCTTGAGTCGGGAGGGGTGGTACCAGCACCAATGTTCCAGGGGCTTATGGAAGTGACATGACAATTAGAGGCATGAAGTCTTCCAGGAGTAGAGGAGCCATCACAGCTGCTGTGTCCCTGGAGGTTGGGAGGGCATCCATCCTGTAAAGGCAAGGACAAGAGTGAAGAGGTAAAGGGGCCTTTTATGAGTGGGCATATGGGTGAACTCAACCTGTCAGTCCTAACCCAGTTGGTGTCCTCAGAGGTGCAAGGTTTGAGGATCTAAGACAACGATTTGATGTATATAAAGGTCTGATGGTATGAAAGCTTAAGTAAGTTCTGAGGGTCCCATAAAATTATTTAAGATGTCAATGCAATTTATAAAGTTATGCACCAGGTGGTGTTGGCGCACACCTTTAATCCCAGCACTCAGGAGGCAGAGGCAGGCGGATCTCGGTGAGTTGGAGATCAACCTGGTCTATAGTGCTAGTTACCAGCCTCCATAGCCAAGGAGAAACTCTGTCTCAAAAAATAGTTATGCATAAGTGACATAAGAAAAGTGAAAATGAGAAATATTTCAGATTTCTTTTCCCTTCTATGTTTTGTTACACTAAGAGTTTAAAATTTTGGAGGTTTTCTTGTTCTGTTTTTTTGTTTGTTTGTTTGTTTGTTTCCTTCTTTCTTTCTTTTTGTTTTTTTTTGTTTTTTTTTTTTTTTGGCAGGGTCTCTGTGAAACAGTCCTGGCTGTCCCGGAACTCACTCAGTAGATCAGACTGGCCTTGACCCCACAGAAAACCTCCCGACTCTGCCCCCCCAACTGCTGGGATTAAATCCGGGCACCACCACCGCCCAGGAAAAGTTCAGAGATTTAATACTGATCAGTATATTACTGATAACCTGGTAGAACACTGAATACTTACTCTTCAGTCAGGAGCTCAAGGTTTAGAAGTTTTCTGATTGTCTTCTCAGTATGAACTTAACGATGCTCCTCATTGGGGTAAGGACATCGCTGTCCATCTAGACCTAACTCTCTCTCTGCATAGAGGAATCACTGTTCATGCCTCTTAACCCATATCTGCAGCTTTTGCTAGCCCTGAAAGGTGTGAGTCTACCCCAACTGTTTTGCAAACACGTTACTTGCTGTTTTCATAATGTAGATTTTAGTACAGAGTTCCATTGCTAATATAGCTTAAGACTTTTATATATTTTTATGAACTGCCAAAAAAGATTATTTAGACTAAAAGGGGAATTGGAGGAAAAGCTGTAGCCAGCCCCTAAGTAGGCGTGGCTACAGCTTCCCCTACAGATTATGTAGACTACTGAGATCCACATACCACAGGTCAAAAGGACTCAAGATTTTCCCCACAGGTCCATTCCTAAAGATAGCATCTCTTTCTCTCTCCTTGTCTTGGGACTAGTCCCCTTACCCAATTACTAGGACTATGGGCCTGAAAGCTCTAAATGTAATATTTTCCTTTAAGTTTCTAAATTTTGACTTTTGTCCCTAGTCCACATCTGTCTCAGCTGCTCCCCATTTGGTTGGCAGACACCTCCAAGCATCTGCTGCTGACTACAACTTACTCCAAACAGCTGGTAGCCCTGGACTTGCTGAAAGCTGATGGGGACCTGCCAAGTCCATGCCATTGCTCCCAGTCTCTTCAGCTGGGTAGTGAACCAGATATTTCGGATGGAGGCCCAGTAGCTGAATTCCCTCCTTGCCTCTGCCTAGCATGCCAGCCTCCCTGGGCCCTGACAAAAGAGTCCTAGTTTCAGCTTAAAGTAGTATAGAAGGGTGTGTAGTGCCCCTTGTCCCACATAGGGCTGGAATGTTAGATCAAAAGGAAATCCCCTGGCATAGAGGACAAAATAGCTACCTATAGTGCCTATTAGCATTCTGGGAAAGGTACCAGTTAAAGCCAAGTAGAACCAGGCCTGCCAACAGAAGAGTCATTAGCTGAAACAGTTCTGTAGTATGATAGGGCACTCAACCTGCTCTATACAAATCACAGAGGTTATTGTGTAGCTTTATGAGAAAATTGTTTTTTTCTATAGAAATTACTCAGAAATTATTATAAAGAACTTGAACGTGGGCGATGGTGGCACCCCCCACAGAGTCAGGTGGATCTCTGTGAGTTCGAGACAAGCCTGATCTACAAGAGCTGGTTCCAGGACAGCCTCCAAAGCCACAGAGAAACCCTGTCTCGGAAAAAAGAGAGAGAGAGAGAGAGAGAGAGAGAGAGAGAGAGAGAGAGAGAGAGGCAGAGAGAGAGAGGGAGAGAGAGAGAGAAAGAAATAACTAAAAACTTGAATGTACATTGCTGTATGATTAAAGTCTCTTTATTCAAGAAGACACCAAACCAAAACACCGACCAGAGCTAGGTTATAGAACCCAGCAAGTGCAGCCATAACAAAAGGGCCAGGGTCCAAAGTGCAGCCCCTTAAGAAGCTCCCTTAAGTCACCCCCGCTTTCCTTCACCACGCCCTTATGGGCGAGTCCCGGGTCCACCTGGTACCTGTCCCAGGACAATTGGGCGAGGCTAGGGTGTCTCCCTACAATTCCCCTTTTAGTCTAAAAGAGGATTAAAACTTAATAGTGTAAAATATCCAAAACTAACAATCATAAGGGTGAAATACAAGAAGATACAATAATCTGCTATGGTACATCCTATGTCTATTCTAGCTAAGTCTTAAAGTCATGTGGAAAAAGTGTCTAACTTGGACACCTTCTTCCAATCCCAATTCTAAACAATAAGAAGGTCATTCTTAACTAGACTTACACTACCCTAATACACAATAATGGGGAACGGGGGCATAGCATCTTCTAGGTTACTATCTGCTGAAATGGGACAATGATAGTCATGTGGGGGCCCTGTGGAAAAAAAAATGCCAGTACAGGGAAAGTCTCTAATGAGTTATGTCTAGTCCATGTTAGATGAGATTTGTTTGATTGAAGATTTACGTTGAAATCCTCAACTTGATTGAAGTCATTACTCGAGATTCTGGTTGGAGTGTCAGTCGAAACGGAGTGAGTTGAATCCAGTGCAGTCGGGGAGGTGTAGTCCAATTCCTTTTCCGGAGCATGCAGGGATTGCTGTCAGGCTGGGTCTTGTTGGCTGTATGGGACTCAAACATAAGTGTCATCAGAGAAATGTTCGCTTGTTCATGTATGTGTACCGGGAAAGGTACCTTGACGAACCTTGACGAACAACGATTATGAGAGGGTGTGAAAGAAAAAGCCAAGAAAAGACAAAGATAGTCCTCTTATTCTTCATTTATTCTGTATTACAGCAATTGGCTTCTTGATACAACACAGAAACTTTTAAATGTTGTTAAATAACATGCTTGGATTTTAGAGTAGGAAAGCCAAATCCAACTCTAAATCCAGCCTCGATTTAGTTGAATAGGGACTAGGAAATGAATAGACATAGAGTTATTCGAGAGACAGCTGTAAATTATACCGTATGGCACGTTCCTTTTGTTCGATGTTTATAGCTACGTTCTTTCCTTAAGTATCCAAACATGTAGTATCCTTTGACTTCTAGAGGGCGGTTCCTCAGAAAATACCTGTCAGTCATCCTTGTCGAGGGGGTTGTCTCCCTCAACGCCAATCTTGATCAATTTTGATGGTATCCAAAGATTTTCTTCTCCTGTGGAGACAAATTAGAAACCCCTACCCCAACGTAACACATGTCCAGGTTTCCATACCGAGGTCAGCACATCTTTGAAATACACTGGTGGGTTCAGTTCAGCAATTTTTTCCGTAGTCCAGTGTCTTTCCGCAGCTGTCTGCCCAGTGTCATTGGCATTAAGAAAGTTTAACGTTAATAAAGCATTATGTAATCTATGTTTGGGGGGTTTCGACTTACCAGCTTGCCTATGGAGCATCTCCTTAAGTGTCCTGTTGGACCTTTCAACGACTGCTTGTCCTGTAGGGTTGTGTGGTATACCTGTGACATGCTTAATGTTATAATATTTGAAGAACTGTTCCATTTTTGTGGAGACATATGCTGGAGCATTGTCAGTTTTTATCTGTGCCGGTATGCCCATAACTGCCATCACCTCCAGTAGGTGTGTAATAAAGAAGCTCCCTTACGTCACCCCGGCTTTCCTTCACCATGCCCTTATGGGCGAGTCCTGGGTCCACCTGGTACCTGTCCCAGGACTATTGGGCGAGGCTAGGGTGTCTCCCTACACATTGCTGCATAAGTGGACCTCAGATTAAGTAACTAGCTGGTGCCCATTCTCATATACTGGTTCCTTCAAAGATAGCAACTCTGATGTTAGCCAGTACAGTGCCTTTGGCCCTTCTGCTTCTGCTAATTTCTGGGGCCTCTTTCATCACTCTTGCCTTAACTAACTGATAATTCCTATCTGGGTATCATTAAGCTGATGGTTAAGACATCCCAATATAAACTGGTACTGTCAGGACACATCTCAAGGGGGAAAAGTGAGAAGTAAAGTTATCTCTTAAGTTTTAATTCCGGAGCCATTTCCCCAGAGCACAGGTATGGAACTGGCCACAGTCCAAGTAAATGTAATGTCCCCTTTATAGAGAGGTAATGGTCAAGGGAGAGAAGAATCTGGGAAAATCATTGTGGGAAGTTTGCTTGAAGCTGGTCTGCCTCCACAGTTAACAACAGCTCACCAGGTCCTAACAAAATCCACTCTGGGTTTATTATGGTGCCTCTACCACGAGCAAGACCAAGGTAGCAGGTGAAAGCCTGGAAATTTAGTTAAAAGCAGAGACGACTGGTCATTTGCTATGAGACTGTGTGTGTCTCCATCCTTATTCAAGGAAGGGAGCAGCCTTATATACAGACATACAGCAAAGAGGAAAAATCTCAGTGTAAGGGCTGGTATGTTTTATGCCAGTGAGGCAAGGAGGGGGCTGTAAGCCAGGACTAGAAAACAGCATGCATCTGGGGTTATTCACTGCCAAGCAACTCAAGAGACTCCAAGGGGTCTGGGGACCAACAACTTTCCCCACATTTTCTAGATGGAATGTAGTTACCGACTTGTATCTCCATTGAGGAGGCAACACTGTGTGATTATAATTCCTGGCATTCTTAATACTGTGAATATAAGGACCTCTGTTCTGTGTCCCCAAAAATGACTCATCATGAAAGACACCAGACTTTACTGCTCCAGGTTCCCGGGGACCCATTCAATGTACCTTACCAGCTCCCAAATCAATATTTAGGAGTCTATACTTGTCTCTCTGATGCCAAACCATCTCTTGGAAATGCATGAGTGTATGACGCCATCAGTCTCCTGTGCCCTCTTTCCATTTTTCTCCATGTCAACCTATGTCTGTGATCTCAAACATTTGTTCACCATTTTCTATCCAATATGTTTAACACTGTGAAGCCATGTGCGATAGATCCTCGAGATGAGAGACTAAGATGCCATGACCTGTATAACTTTAAGACTGACCTGAGCAGTGAGATGGAGAAGGACACTTGTATTGAAATGCTGGGAAGCAGGGGGCTGTGTGCTTTGATGGAGATACACTATCAACCCAAAACCTCAACCCATTTATTGTATGCAATCCAGGATGGACACAGTGTAGGCACACTGCTCACACTAGGCTTGCATTCTCAAGAGAACACTTATCCTACATAAAAACAAAGGCAAAGTCTGGCCTTGTGGTCCTAGAAACAGGACTGATCAAAGACAAAACAGGCTCTTGTAGTAAAGGAGAATCTTAATAACTCCTGAACAATATTTCACCACAGGAATGTGCCACAACCACCTGGCCAAATTATGATTTCTTTTCTTTCTTTTTTTTTCCAGACAGGGTTTCTCTGTGTATATTCGGAGACTATCCTGGCACTTGCTCTGGAGACCAGGCTGGCCTGGAACTCAGAGAGATCCCCCTGCCTCTGCCTCCCAACTGCTGGGATTAAAGGTGTGCACCACCAACGCCCATCTAGGTTTATTTTTTATTGTTTTTTTGACACAGTGTTTTTTGGGTGTGTAGCTTTAGAGATTTTCCTAGCCCTGATCAATGAGATACCCTGCTTGTGCCTCCCACATGCTAGGATTAAAGGCATAAACCTCTACCACCCAGCTAAATTAGCACTTCCCTTATGCTTGCTTGCTGTGCTGTGTACAGGCTGATGACCTTGTGGCCTCACTTGACTCCATAACATAGTCAGCTGTGCCTAGATCTGGGAACCTCCCAATTCTGATGGCCAGAGAAGTGGCCATTATTCACGAAGAGGAGAAAGAAGGAACAAAGTCAACACCGCTTAGAAATCAGAGTGAGCTCAATGCCACTATCAGAAATTTAGGAGAGATGGTGACCCATGGGAAAATGTGAAGTGATCTGTGAGATGGGCATGGCATCACAGCCTGGGAGGTGCATAGGGGCGCTCACAGCTATCCATCCAGGAAAGACAATGGACTGAGACCTGGTTGAGGCAATGTCTGTAATCACCCTTGGGGGGATTCAAGATGAGTATGTTTGAGAACTGTCTAAAATAGGCAAGGCTCTTCTTGAACTCCAGATCATTCTGGATCTATAGAGATACTTGGACCCATTTTAGAATTGCAGTTAGAATCTGCTCTGTAATTTAAACCCTTAGCAACCCTTCAATAAGGCTTCACAGATCACGGTTCTGCTACTGTTTGAATTATAATTTGCCTGAACTGTAGCTTACAAGTTGTTCTTGGATATGCTAGTAGCTTTCTGATAACCAGCCCCATGAAGCAGCTGAGCTGAGAACTAATCTTCAGCAATGTGGTTGCTTCAGCCTTGAGTATTTTACTTAACATCATCTGAGAGTGACATATAGAAAATGAAGGATCCAGGAAGCACATACAAGATACACCTGGGAACTAGAATTAAGGTCCTGAACAGAATAGATCACAGATCCAGGATAGACATCCCTGCTTGAAGAATCATGTGTCTCCCTTAATTTAAACCAAAACAGATAGATGATCTGGGAGTGTGTTTATAGATGATCTGGGAATGTGGTTCAAACTCACAGCACTTGTATATAGGGCTCCAAACCCAACAACCAACCACTATATCAACACATAACATATCTTTTTTTTCCTTATTTTTCATTAGTTCAAATTAGGAACAAGGTTGCTTCACCTGTCAATCTGTTTTCCCATTCCCTCCCGTCCCCCCAACCCTCCCACCCAGTCCCCTAGCTGCCCCCCACCCCTTCCACACTCCACTCCCCAGGCAGGATAGGGCCCTTGACCGTAGCTCCCCAAGTCCACCACATCATCTTGGGCCGGGCCTAGGCCCTCCCCCATGTGTCCAAGCAAGAGTGCATCCCTTGACTTGGGATGGGCTCTCAAAGTCCCTCCTTACACCAGGGAAAAAGACTAATCCACTACCAGGGGTGCCCTAGAGTGCAGAGGCCTCCTCATTGACATCAATGTTCAGGGATCTGGATCAGTCCTGTAGTGGCCTCCCAGACAGCAGTCTGGGGTCCATGTGCTTCCCCTTGTTCAGGCCAGCTGTTTCTGTGGGTTTCACCAGCCTGGTACTGACCACTTTGATCTTCATTTCTCCCTCTCTGCAACTAGATTCCAGAGTTCAGTTCAGGGTATATCTGTGGGTGTCTGCCTCTGTTTCCATCAGCCACTGGATGAGGGTCTCTAGGGTGGCATAAAAAAACAGTCATCAGTCTCACTATAGGGGAAGGGCATTTAGGTTATCCTCTCCACCATTGCCTAGATTATCAGTTTGTGTCATCCTTGTAGATCTCTGGAAGTCTCCCTAGTGCCAGATCTCTCCTTGGACCTATAATGGCTCCCTCTGATATGGTATCTCTCGTCCGGCTCTCCTCTATTCTTCCCCCAACTCAACATTTCTGCTCCTCCATTTCATCCTCTCCACTCCCCTTCTCCTCCTCTCATTCTGGCAGCTCCCTCTCTCCTACACTCATGCTCCCAATTAGCTCAGGAGTTCCTGCCCCTTCCCATTCTCTGGGGTCCATACAGTTTTCTCTTAGAGTCTTTCTTGTTTCCTAGTTTCTTTGGTGAAGAGGATTATAGGCTGGTAATACTTTGTTCTATGTCTAAAATTCATATATGTGTGAGTACATACCATGTTTGGATTTTTGTGACTGGGTTACCCCACTCAGGATGGTTTCTTCTAGTTCCATCCATTTGCCTGCGAATTTCAAGATTCCATTGCTTTTTTCTGTTGAGTAGTACTCCATTGTGTAAATGGACCACATTTTCTCTATCCATTCTTCACTTGAGGAACACCTAGGTTGCTTCCAGATTCTGGTTATTACAAACAATGCTGCTATGAACATGGTTGAACATATGTCCTTGTTGTATGAACGTGCATTATTTGGGTATATAGCCAAGAGTGGAATTGCTGAATCTTGAGTTAGACTGATTCCCATTTTTCTGAGCAAATGCCATACTGATTTTCAAAGTGGTCTTACAAGTTTGCACTCCCACCAACAATGGAGGAGTGTTCCTTTTTCTCCACATCCTCTCCAGCATAGATTGTCATTGGTGTTTTTGATTTTAGCCATTCTGGCCCGTGTAAGATGGTATCTCAGAGTTGTTTTGAGTTATGTTTCTCTGATGGCCAAGGTATTTGGGCACTTTCTTAAGTGTCTTCCAGCCATATCATACTCCTCTGTTGAGAATTCTCGATTTAGTTCTGCACTCCACCTTTTTTTTTTTCATTTTTCGAGACAAGGTTTCTCTGTGTAGCTTTGGAGCCTATCCTGGCACTCACTCTGGAGACCAGGCTGGACTAGAACTCAAAGAGATCTGCCTGCCTCTGCCTCCTGAGTCCTGGGGTTAAATGTGTGCACAACCAACCTGGCTCTGCACTCCCCTTTTTAATTTTATTATTTGCTGTTTTGGTGGCTAGCTTCTTGAGTTCATTGTATGTTTTGGAAATCAGCCCTCTGTCAGATGTTGGCTTGGTGAAGATCTTTTCCCATTCTCTGGGCTGTCGTTTTGTCTTACTGACTGTCCTTTGCCTTACAGAAGCTTCTCAGTTTCAGGAGGTCCCATTTATTAATTGCAGACCTCAATGTCTGTGCTACTGGTGTAATGTTCAGGAAGCAGTCTCCTGTGCCAAGTCGTTCAAGGGTATCCCCACTTTCTCTTCTAGAAGATTCAGTGTGGCTGGATTTATGTTGAGATCTTGGGTCCATTGGCACTTAAGTTTTGTGCATGGTGACAGGTATGGATCTATCTGCAATCTTCTGCATGTCTGAATCCAGTTGTGCCAGCACCATTTGTTGAAGATGCTATCTTTCTTCCATTGTATAGATTTAGCATCTTTGTAAAAAAAAAAAAAAAGCTGTTCTTAGGTGTGTGGGTTAATATCAGGTTTTCAATTCAATTCCATTGGTCCGTCTGTTTATTTCTGTGCCAATACCAAGTTGTTTTCAGAACTATGTCTCTATAACAGAGCTTGAAGTCAGGGGTGGTGATGCCTCAAGAAGATCCTTTATTGTACAGAGTTGTTTTGGCTATCCTGGGGTTTTTGTTTTTCCAAATAAAGTTGAGTATTGTTCTTTCAAGGTCTGGGAAGAACTGTGTTGGGATTTTGATGGGGACTGCTTTGAATCTGTAGATTACTTTTGACAAGATTGCCATTTTTACTATGTTGATTCTCATGGCTGTGAAGCTTTAGTATCTTGAAGGAGGTTTCGATGGCAAAGAGCTGGGATCAATGCTTTCCTTCATACATGGTAAGTATTACCCATATAGTTGGAACCACAGGCCTTAACCACAAACATGCCATAATCTGCCTTTATCCTCTGCTATGGAGATCACACATGGGCAACATCAGTACACCTGCCTTTTGCCTTTTTATACTTGATGTGTCAAGCCCAGTGGGTTTATCAACCTCTAGAGGGGCTTCAGGTTTAATTCTATACATTTATTTAATACTGTATTCTAGCTCATCTTTAATTATATATATTAGAGGGCTTGTGGGCATTATCTGTGGAGATGGAGATGACCTAAAGGGCTCCCAGAAACCAGAAATAAATGTCAGATAACCTGGAACCATTCCAAGTGTTTCTGCTTGCTGAAATCAAACACTGGTCCCCAGAAGGACCTGTAAGCACCCTTAAACTCTGAACCATTTCTCCAAGAGACTCTGTCTAGCTTTCTGTCTGTGATTACATGAAGCTGAGGTGTAGAAAATTGCCAAGAGCATGGCATGTTGGATCATTATTTTCTCTGAAGGTTCTAGGATGCAGAAGGTGTAGAGACAAGGAGACACAAGAGTGTGCAAACACAGTAATCACAGCGAACAAGTATGAGATGGTCAATGAGCTGACTCAATAAATTGAAAGTATGCAACACATTCTCTCATGCAAATGGTGTTAGTTGAACTTGCTGGAAATTGTAATGCTAAGGATGGAGGGGGAAGTAATGTCCAGAGAAAGAGAGTTCACACCTGAGTAGTGAGAATTCTGCATGCTCAACACCAGTGCATTCTTCAGTCAACGTTGTAGTTCAGAAAAGAAATATATGTGCAGATTTTGGAAATATTTATGTTAGGTGGAAAGGGAGAAGATGGAGGCCAAACAAAGACAGAGACCTGGAGCACAAGTCATCCAGTCCATTATGCTCTGTGTACTCTCACCGTGTTTACCCCTCCCGGTGTCTAGACACTCCTACCCTGACTGTGCTGGGAAGCAGGCCCTACGATTTTCCAATCTCTTTTCCTGTCTCAGGCTGGGCCTTCACTCAGCAGAGCAGGAGTCCCTGAATCCCCAGGTCAAAGGTTCTCTCTCTAGTCTGAGTCAATGGGACAATATTGCTTCCAGATAAATCCAAATCACCTTGAACAGACAAACTCATGTCTCTAATAAGTCACTTGAATCCTGGCTTTCATTTCTCAGAACCCAGCAGTAATCTCCTCATTCATTCCTAATATAAACATAGGGAGGCTTCCAGATCATAGACACAGATTCCATGGCAATCTAGACACCTCCTACTCACAAAGTAGACTTCTTTGGGCTCTCTTATAACCCTTAGTGTTTCTGTGAGCTCTGAACAATGTTGGGCTAATCTGTCGGCACCACATTACCAATGCCATCATAGACTTCTTCAGGAGCAGGGTATGTCGCCAGAGTCAGCTGTCTCAGGTTGGTAGTGTTCTGCAGCAACTTCTTAAGGCTGGACAGAGACAGGAAGTTCCTCACAAAATTCACCTCAACCAGATGGGAACACTGGCTCAGGACAGGGAAATCTGTTACTTGGAAATCCGTTAGCATACAAACCTTCAGATTTAATGTCTGCAGTGTATCTAGCAGTCTCTCTAGCAGTCTTCCTAGAAGTTGATGACTTAAATTTAAAAAGCTGACACCACTCAGGTCCAGGTGTGTGAGCTGATTGATGCTTACACACTGGGACAGGTACATCACATCTGATTCTGATAGCATACAGCAAGTGATTGGAAGGTTCTCTAAGTGACTCTCCAAGGACCTAGAGAAAATCAAAGGAGAGTTTACTTCAGTAAGTATAATAGTGGTAAACAAAGGGTGCTGACTTCAAGGCAGCAGAGGCTAGTTAGTCCTGAGGTCATTCTGAGAGCTTCAGGAAGTTCAAGTTCATGATACACCCTGATGGAGAAATAACAATACATGCACCATCATTGTGACTGTTTCTTCCTCCATATCTGAACCTCTGCACTGTTCAGCACAAATCCTCATCAGATGACAAATGCATGCATGAATTTGTGATATTTGGCCTCAGGGGGCTTTTGTGTTGTGAATCATGTGTAGCACTTTCTAACAGATATTCATGGTAGGGAGATTGTGTCTGAGACGCTGCTACTTTGGCAGTCTCTCTCTCTCCCCTTTTTTTTTTTTTTTTTGGTTTTTCAAGAGAGGTTTTCTCTGTGTAGCTTTGGAGCCTATCCTGGCACTTGCTCTGGAGACCAGGCTGGCCTCGAACTCACAGAGATCTGCCTGCTTATGCCTCCCGAGTGCTGGGATTAAAGGCGTGCACCAACAATGCCCGGCATGTTGGCTGTCTTTTATGTTCAGATTGTCCAAGACTTTTTTTTGTGGGATAAAGAGTTTATTTCACCTTGCAGCTTATAAGACCATCACTCAAGGGAAGCTGGGGCAGGAACTGAAACATACCTGTCTGAAGGACAGTGCTAACGGGCTCGTTCCCTTCGCTTACTCAGTCTGCTTTCTTATACCATTCAGGACCACACAGCCCTTCATTGGATGGGTCCACGCATAGCAATGTTGACCAAGAAAATGTCCACAAGCCAGTTTGGTGGATGATTTTCTCAATCAAAAGTACCCTCTTGCAAGCTGGGCAGTGGTGGAGCATGCCTTTATTCCCAGCACTTGGAGGCAGAGGCAGGCAGATCTGAGTTTGAGATTAGATTCCTCTACAGAGCTACTTCCAGGGTGGCTACTTGCACAGAGAAATCATCTCTGTCATAGAAACAAAAAGCTCCCTCTTCCAGAAGAACCCCAACCTGTGTCAAGTTGATATTAAACACCAGCCTGCCTAACAATGTAAAAAAATTTAATGTGCACATGTGCTTGTCTGTGGCTGTGTGCAGCATCTTTGCACAGGTACCCAAGGAAGCCAGAATAAGTGGATACTGGAGCTGGAGATACATGAAGTTGTGAACGTACCTGACCAGGGTTCTGGAAACTAAACTCAGGTACTACCTCTCTAAGCCTCTACTGACTACATTTTTGAAGGTGTGTGTGTGTGTGTGTGTGTGTGTGTGTGTGTGTGTGTGTGTGTGTTTGCACCAAGTTCATGCAGTGCCTGTGGAGGTCATAAATTATGTGTGATCCCTATTACAGTGGGTTCTGAGTCACCACATATTTACTGAGAACCTATCCTAAGTCCCTTAAAATAAAAAGTCCTTGCGGGGTACACCCCTTTAATCCCAGCACTTGGGAGGCAGAAGCATCTCTGTGAGTTCCAGGCCAGCCTGGTCTCCAGAGCGAGTGCCAGGACAGGCTCCAAGCTTCACAGAGAAACACTGTCTGGAAAATAAATATATAAAAAAAATAAATAAGTACTTTTCGAACTTCTCAGCTGTCTCTCTAGCACTCTTCTCATGAGATTTCTATTTTTGTTCAGGTTCTAATAGAAGGCATGCATACATGTGACACTGTACAGATGAAGCAGGATGTATTTAGGAATATTTACACATGTGCATATAGTGTACATATGTATATGCGCACGTAATACCCATTAAAAAAAGATCATGTGTTTGAATAGCAATGAGCGATAAGCGTGGCATTTAAGAGATGGGAGAAATGTGTGATTCTATTAAAGAATCTAAAAAGAAAATATGTAATTGGTGTAAGTTCCTCAGTTATGTTCTATGCAATTCAGCATCCATTCACAGTATTTAATCATGGGATCATTGCAGCACGTTCATCTTGGGTGTGCTTGCCCATGACACTGTAAGGGATCGTGGTCCCAAAACTATGCGGCTTAAAGCCCACCTTTGTAAGACTTTTAATGACCTTTAAGTTTGCGGCTTAAAGCCAGATCTGTGAGCCTCCTGTAACCTGTAATTAGATAAGGTTTGACCAAGCGGAACTGCTAACTGCTTCTGTTCCAAGAAAGGGTCTGGAGCTTTTCTGTTCGCTGTTCCATGAAAGAACACTAGATGTTCCAGCTGACAATAATGTTCCAGTCCCAGCAAATACCTGATATTCCTTCTATTATTCCCCCCAATTCTATTGTTGCAGGGCTATTTAAGCCCACTCTAAGCCCCAGTAAATCGAGACCTTGACATTGTACAGACGGACTCTTGTCCTTTCTTACAACGCATGGTCTCCTTTTCTCTCTCGCTCCCATGACCCCCTTAGGAGACAACCCCCTCGAGATCCGCAAATAACCTGGCCTGCTGGACGGGTTATGACACAACATACCTTTTCAAAATTTTTTATATTACTAAGATTATTTTACATGTCAATCCTAAGTCCCTCTCCCTCTCCTCCTCTCCTGCCCCCCCCCAACAAACACCGTACCTATTAACTGGTGTAGACACATGGACAAGCTCATCATCTTTTCGGGACATCTGCTTCAAGAGGTATCTCATACTTAATTGATATTTAATCTATGGACTCAACAGCTGCCAAGGCCTCTGTAGCCTCATCCACCTTTGGCCCCATACTCACTCTGCCCAAATCTTGTGGCATTTGGCATTGTATGGTTATTGCTTACTTAGGGCAAAACCTTCGTCTGAGCCATGTGTCTACTCCATCCAACATAGCCTGGTGGGTCTCCAAGGTGGGGTTGTTCATCAGCCACCCAACTGGAAGGTGAGGGTAGGGCCACTCTGCCACCAGGATCTTAATAAAATTTGCTTTTCTCTGAGTGTTGGCCTCCTTGAGCAGCGGGGGAAAGAGATCATTTGGCAGGTCCTGCAGGGTAGAGTTTGCCAAAGTATCATTCCTTATTAAGCTTTGCACTGCCAGCTGAAGGAGTGTGAGTGGTTCTTCGAAACTCATTCTGATGAGTTTAGGGAGATGATGCTGGCTGGGCAGAATTTAGGAGAAAACATATTGTCACAATCTTTCTTAGGAAGCTTTCTCCTCCTCACAGTGAGCATCTCTCATCTCTCTGGCCTTGGAGTTTTGGGTTTATTCATTACAGTCATTTTACTCTGAATCTCAGACCCCTTTGGAAGGATGAATCCAGGAAGGAAAAATCTGAGCTCCCTTCCTTATGACAAATAGGATGCTAACCATGTTTTAGGGACAATGGGAATGCTATGTGCCCACCCTACCAATATTCTGCTTTCAACTAACTGATCCTGCCTGGCAAAGACTGGGGAGAATCAGTGAAATTTGTCCTTCCTTTTCATTTCCATAGATCTAGAGCCTGGTTTTGGGCACCTAGCTATCTCATACTTCTCTCTAGTAGAGAGTGCACTGGTATGTGTTTGGGGGCTGATGGGCCATGTCTTTGTATCAACTTGTTTTTGTTGAGACAGGTTTTCACTCTGTTGCCATCAGCCTGCTATGTAGTCCAGGAGAAACTCAACTCACCCTAAGATCCTGGAATGGTACACTAGCCAAACTGACGTGACCTCATTGCTCAGCATGTTATCATTCAAGTGCTTCCTTTCAAGTCCTGCATCATGTCAGTCTGGTTGGCAAGAACCTAAAACGTCATTACTTGGAGGCAGATGCAGGATGATCCCATTCAATCCAGTTTGTACTTGGCTTTCGAGGCCAGGCAAGCAATAGCGGTTTCAGAAACAATAATAATAAGCAAGCAGGATATACTTTTTTCGTGTGTTGTTTGTTTTCTGTTTTTCGAGACAGGGTTTCATTGGCTTTGGAGGTTGTCCAGTTAATAGTTCTTGTAGACCAGGCTGACATCATCCTCAGAGATCTGCCTGCCTCTGCCTTCAGAGTGCAGGGATTAAAGGCGGGTGCCACCAACTCCCTTTGGTTTTCACAGAGGTTGTTTGGCATTGGGCTGTGATTAGATGCTCACTCATGGTAGACAAGTGCTCTACCACTGAGCTGCACTCAAATCCATCATTGCCTTTTATTTGACAGAGTCAGAGTCACTCATGGACCCCAGGCTGTCCTAGAACAGGGACTTGTTCCCTCGCTTCTCCTGGTTTCTTTTTATGTCAGCTTGAGTTGTGAACTTGTCAAATTGAACAGGCAGAAGGCACTGTTTTCCAACAGGCACTGACCCAGGAATCACTGTGTCTTGTGGCTCCTCTTAAAAAACCTATGCCAGGTATGTTTTCAAGATAGGGATTCAAATTCCTTCAATTAGCTGGGGGTGGTGGCAAATGCCTTTAACCCCAACCTTGAGAAGCAGTCAGACAAGCCTGGTTTACTGAGCCAGTTCTGTGATAGCCAGGGCTAAACAGAGAATCCCTGTCTCAAAAAAACAAAACAAATTTCTGTTTCAATTCAAGCACAAAACTACAGTCCATGAAGTTTCATTCCTGGGATTATAAACACATATAACAACCATGACACTACAAGTGAGTTGTTGGCACATGCCTTTGATCCCAGCTTGGAAGGCTGAGGCAGCCAGATCTCCATGAGGTCAAGTCCAGCCTGGTCTGCAGAATGACATCCAGGATTGTTACCCAGAGAACCACTACGAGGAAAAATGAAAGGAGACTACAACTGAAAACAGCATAGCATTGAATCAGAGACAGCTAGAAAGGTACACGTATAAAACCAGCCCAACTGTGAAACCGTGTCTCAAAGGCCCTGAATGAAATGAACAACCTAAAACCTAAATTACAGTCCATCAGTTCTCTCTCATTGAAACCCACCTAAATCCCTGGGGTGGGGGTGGGGGGGGTTGGACGCCTTTAATCCCAGCATTCTGGAGGCAAACGCACGTAGATTTCTGTGAGTTCAAGAGCAGCCTAGTCTACAGTGTGAGTTCCAGGAGAGCCAGGGCAACAGAGAAACCCTGTCTGTTGGATTCAAATGGAAAACACTTGGAACCTGAACACCTGCATTTGGATCACATTGAAGGCCATCCTTGAGGTTACATCTCAAAAAATGAAGCTTCCAGACGAGATATGAAGAAACAGGTGTGTGACCTACGTTTCCACCTCCTGTGAGGGACATTTAGGAAGACTGCACGTTCAAAGTCAGCCTGAGCTACAGAGAGCTCATGACCTATTAAAATTCTACCACAAATTCAATTTTTTCAGCATGCAAATCTTCATTGAGGAAGTGGGTATCTAGAGGGGTTGTGGGCCTGGGGCACTCACTGCACAGCCTGTTCATGGGCACTGCATGCAGAATCCTGTGGCTTCATCACATGTGGAAGCTCTGGAGGGCTGGAGAAGGGCTCAATGCGCAGGTCTTCAAAGGCATCACCTGCTAGGAAGGCCAGGCCCACTGTGGCTGGGGCCTGGGGCCCTGCTGTTTGGCTAGTGAAGCCACTCTTTCCCAGAGTTTTGCTGTCAGAAAGGAGGTTGTCATCCTTGAACAGCTGCTGCTTGTACGGCTCCTGCTTGAGGAAGCCTTGGACGAAGGGCTTCAGCTCTGACACGGTACTCGACTCCTTGGCATCCGTGAAGATGGTGGTCTTGTGGCGCCGGATCATGAGAAACACGTCCATCTTGGCAGCGGCTGCTTCTGTAAAATTATACAAATTTTGAAAATGGCTGGGCGATGGTTGCGCACGCCTTTAATCCCAGCACTCGGGAGGCAGAAGCAGGGAGATCTCTGGGAGTTCGAGAACAGCCTGTTCTACAAGAGCTAATTCCAGGACAGCCTCCAAAGCCACAGAAACCCTGTGCGGAAAAACCAAAAAAAAAAAAAAAAAAAAAAACCTGCTTGTTTTTGTTTTTGAATCACGGTTTCTTTGTTTACCTTGGCTGTCCTGGAACTAGCTCTGTAGAGCAAGCTGACCTTTAACTCATGGAGAATCTCCTGCCTCTGCCTGCTATTATGCTGGGATTAAAGGCATGTGTCCCTGCCACCTGCTAAAGCACATTATATTCCATGATCATAATTGGGATGTAGAGGCAGCAAGATAGTTCAAGGCCATCCTGTGTCACATATGCTGTCTAAGCCAATTTATTCTGTATTGTTACCTTGTCTCCAAAAACTAAGAGGAATTTGAAAATACATTTAGGCTTTTGATCTCCACACTCAGGAGGATCAGGTCAGTGACTTGCCGCAGGTCTGAGTCTAACATGGACTTATGTGCCATTCTGCCAACCTAAGGCAGCTGACCAAGGAGCAGTACCCTGCTCCCAAGGAGGTCTATGATCACTTTGGTTACACACAAGTAGAGGAATTTTCCCAACGTTGTGCTGAGCTCAAGGACACACTGATCTCTATAAGGGAGTTCAAGTCACTCCACTTTAAGAGCACGGCCTGCTATGACTGTGGCAAGTGTTATATCTATGAACTGGACACCATACTCTGTGAGTGCTCCCTCTAATGCCTTCTGGGTAATAAGACATGAATGCATAAGACAGGCTTCTCATCCCGAGGACCTAGGAAGATGAGGTTTTGGACATTACTCAGTGTGATGGAAAGAAAACCATGTGTACAGTAGAGACAGAACAAAGAGGCTGGCATTGCCGAGCACATCGGTTCAGTCAAGTTGCCTGTCTTGTGGTGAGAGAAAAAAGAGTTCTCCATTTCCAAATGGAGCACCTCTCAGGATTGCCTCTGCAGGGCCTTTCTCCAGCATACAAAGTGATGCTGAGATCCTGCGAACCGGATATTCTCTCTGCTGTGTATTCCAGTCATTATCCTGCTTCTGAAGGTGGGGGTCCTTCAAAGTAGCAATGGAAGCAAAGGCAAGGTTTGAGGAAGGCAGTTGTGATAAATGAGCATCAGACTGCAATCCAGGGCACTCAGGCTAGGAGGGGCTGTGGGGCCCTCAAAGATGACCTAAGAAAGACAAAAGGCAAAGGATTAGGGGATGAACAGGCTGACCAGAGACTCCTCATCCACTTCCTGTCACTTACAGATGAATGGGGTCTGCAACAGACGTCAGCAAACCCAGGTGATTGTAGGTCACCTGTCTATAGTCTTGGAACAATCTGAAAATAAGAGACTGCCAACATGCCGGGCGTTGTTGGTGCACGCCTTTAATCCCAGCACTCGGGAGGCAGAGGCAGGCGATCACTGAGTTCGAGGTCAGCCTGTTCTCCAGAGCAAGTGCCAGGATAGGCTCCAAAGCTACACAGAGAAACCCAGTATCGAAAAACCATAAAAAAAAAAAGGGAGACAGACAGAGACTACCAAAGTAGCAGTGTCTTAGAAACAATCTCCTTACCATGTGTAAGGGACCATGGGCCCAAAACTATGCGGCTTAAAGCCCACCTTTGTAAGTTTTTAATGACCTTTAAGTTTGCGGCTTAAAGCCAGCTCTGTGAGCCTCCTGTAACCTGTAATTAGATACGGTTTGGCCAAGCAGAACTGCTAACTGCTTCTGTTCCGAGAAAGGGTCTGGAGCTTTTCTGTTCGCTGTTCCAAGAAAGATCACTAGATGTTCTGGCTGACAAGAAGAATGTTCCAGTCCCAGCAAATACCTGATGTTCCTTCTATTATTCCCCCCAATTCTATTGTTGCAGGGCTATTTAAGCCCATTCTAAGTCCCAATAAATCGAGACCTTGACATTGCACAGACGGACTCTTGTCCTTTCTTGAGCCCCTTGGTCTCCCTCCTCTCTTGCCCCCATTTGACTCGTAGGTGGTACCCCCTCGAGACCCACAAATACCCTGGCCTGCTGGACAGGTCAAGTGGCGCCCAACGTGGGGCTCGAGGTATGGTGGTCTCCGGATACCACCAAGAGAAGAAGAGACTAGTCTACCCAAAGTGGAGACGCCCTGCATCGCTCATGCACCAGACCGTCTCGAGGTAAGTACTGCTGTCCCATTTTAGTCATGGGCAAAACAGCCTCTAAGGAGTCCCTCTTTATCAGAGAAGTAAAGAGTAGTCTAAGGGAGAGAGGAATAAGAGTTAAAAAGAAAGATAAAAAGGAGTAAGAATTAAAAAGAAGATAAAAAGAAATGAGTTAAAAAGAAAGATTTAGTCCATTTTTTCTGTTTTATTAATAAAGCTTGTCTATGTTTGATATTAATGGGACCAGACAAAGCTCCCCAGACCTGGGAAAAGGTTGGGAGAGATTTAGGTAAGATGTATGAGTTAAACCCCCCAAAAATAAATGTTCCTGAAGTTATTCTTAATTATTGGGCTCTTCTCAGGGACACCATTCAGAGCCCTGAACTCGTTGGTGAGAGGTCTCGCCTCTTGCTGACTGTTAAAGACTTCCTTCAGAAGTCGTGACCATTGTCATGTACAGAAGCCAATGACTGACTTTCCCCCATTCCCTCAGCCTGTGCTCTCACCCTCCCGGGGCTCTGCATACTTGCAAGCCACTGAGGACTCACTGGTCTGCTCATTGCTGGCAGCATTTCTTAGAGGCGGTCAAGCTTGGGGGCTGCAACTTACAGCCTTGGGAGATGCCACCATGGTTGATGGCTAATTAATGTATATAAATGCTATTGATACAGCCAGACTGAAACTGTTTTTGAGACTTATAGAAAAGGCAACATATTTAAGCTTAGAATTGTTCAAATTTTGGATGCTCATATTTCAGTGATTGACTATAAGCCACAATGTGAAAAATTTCAATTAGGATTTTTCTTTTCTACAAGCTGATCATAGCCTAGGCAAAAGGAGAAATGTGAGACGTATGCAAGTTATGAATGAACGGTGTGGCCACACATGGATGCGTGATGTGATTGTGAATTTATGAATGCGGATGAATGGAAATGCCTAAATTGCCTTGGATATGATTAGAGATATTTACATTGCCTTGGATATTGTTTAAAAAATATCAAAATCACTTTAATAGAGTCAAAAAGAGCATCCAGTTAATGAGTCAATGTCTTAACAGGAAAAATTATGATTTGAGCCCTAGGAGATTGTCAGTTAAAAAGTTAGCAAAAGTTTATAGCATTAGCTTGGAGATATGAGGAATCTATGATACTATAAAATTTGGCAGATGAGAGGATGTAGGTCTTACTAAAATTTTATGGTTAATAAAGGACATCTAGAAAATAAGGGTTGATGCATGATTTTGAGAAGGATTTATGAGAAGCCTCAAAAAAGAGCCAACCTGTTAGATTCACAGCTTGGCAGGTCAGCTAACATGCAAGTGAGGTCTTATCAGCTTGTCAGCCTCAAAGATTAGATTAGAAAAGGCTACTCAAAAACTCTAAATAAATCTAGAGAACTGTTAAAGACATATGTTATATTCTAAAGAAATTGGGGCTTAATAGATAACAATTAGAAAAGATAATTTAAAAATCTTTTAAATGAGTTTTTTAGAAATTGTTATAAAATATTCATTGGTTAAGTATTTTTTTGAACATCTAATGCTGATTTAAATCCTTTAAGTAAAATTCAATAAGGAGATAATGATCCAGATATACCTAAACAACGAACTAGAAAGGTAGACAAGTTCATATCTCTCACTCCCTGATGGGGACGCTGGAGGGACGACAATTCCATGATTGCTCTATGCGGCCCTAAAAGAGGAGTGCTGTTTCTATGTTAACCATTCTGGAGTTATTAGGGATTCCATGGCCAAGCTCAGAGAAAGACTCAACCATCGGTGAAAGGAACGGGAGTTCCAACAAGGCTGGTTTAAAGGAATCTCCACCCTCTTAGGACCCCTACTTATTCTTTTACTGCTGCTTACTTTTGGGCTATACATTCTTAATCACCTACTCCGATTTATTAAAGAATGCTTATCCATAACCCAAGCCCTAGTTCTTAATCAGCAATATCAGGCTCTCAGGCAATAAGCAGGACCATGGGTTTTAGGATTAAAACCTCACAAAAAAAGATGGGGGAATGAAATATTTTAGTTTGCTGAGAAAAAAAAAGTTTTAAAAGATTTTAGTTCACAGAGAGAAAAAGTTTCCCACAGGCCTTGGCCCATTACAAGGGGGTTGGGCCCAACCCCGGGCACGTCCTATGGTTTAGACCGGGGCAATCGCCAAGACAATCCTCTTTGGGTCACACCTGGCTGGCCAACAGACAATCAAGGACTTCCCAGGGTACATTCTATGGTGTTTCCTTTGTAGAAAAGCAAGTCACACCTGGGTGACCACTCTAACATGAGATCATACTTTGTAATCAATCACTTTATGCCCCTTGCCTGTATGCTGATCTGTGGTTTTTTTCTGTATAAGGAGCCTGTAACCCTTGCTGGGGTGTGCAGCTTCCCGATATTACTGACACCCATATGCGCATTTGTTCAATGTTTTAGAAAGTATTTCAGAAGAGAACGAAGTATGATACATGTCTCCTACTCTAAGCAACAGTTTAATTGATGGTTTCAGAACAATGATTTATGGGTGATTGTCTTTCCTCAGTTTTCAGGAAGAATTAATAATCAGTTTCTAGCTCATGAACTGTTACAGTTTGCACTAATACAGTTTTGTATTTCCAAAATTGTAAAAAGCAGTCCTATAAAAATATGCTATGTTAATTTTTTTTTACCAGTGGTTCTATTGGGAGAGTCACTTATATAGGTTATTAATAGAAAGAAATAGATAGAGCAGACAGCTCTGGCTTCAGCTCAAATAATTAACTGCAAGCTGTTATAATGGTCTTTTAAATCCTGGTAAATAATTCATTTAATTTATATACTGACAGTCACTATGTCTTCAAGGATCTTATGGTAATAGAGACAATGCCATACATAGGATCCAATATTAGATTAATTTGAGCAAATTCAAAATGTTATTCACCTAAGAGAATTATCATGTTTATGGGTCACAATGGGAACCTATTAAATAGGCCTTTCCCTGATTACTGGCCAAATGGAATGAATTAACTGATTAACAAAATCAGTTGATTTGCCTTAAATAGAAAAAGCTTGACAGGCTTGTAACTTTCTTCATAATAGCAAAAGTCTAAGTAAGAAATTTGGCTTAACCAGAGAGACTGCTGGTCAAATCATCAAACAATGTGGAATATGTCCACAATATGGCTATGGCTAATTTAAGGATGAATCCTCAAGGCCTGCTCCCCAACCATTTATGGCGAATGGATGTGACTCACATTACAGAGTTTGGCAAGTTAAAAATGTGCCACTCCACAAACAGGAGAAGCCACCAGGCATGTTATAAGTCACTGTTTAAGATGTTTTGCTTACATGGGAATGCCAAAAGTTATAAAAACAGATAATGGGTCTGGATATACTAGCAAAGCTTTCCAGCAATTTTGTGCTTAATTCCTGAGACCGGTGCTACCTGGACAGCCCTTGTGGCCTAGTCTCGCCCAGCGTGCATCGACCTGCCTCGGAGCCTGTAGCAGCAGCAGGGATGGCTGGGCCTTTGGAGACTCAGCATGCTGCTGACTTGGGGGAGTGAAACGACTGCCTCCTTGCTTCTGTAGCAGCGGCCAGACATGAGGCTAGCCCACAAGCCAGGCAGTGGTGGGGCTTGTCTTAATCAGCCGAGGATAGCCTCTGGCATCCATCAATGGCTCAAAATTATACTCAAGCCTTATGGAAAGATCCCCTAACTTACAAATGGCACAGACCAGATCCAGTCCTCATTTGGGGAAAAGGACATACATGGAATTTTGATACTCAGTCCAATAATGCTAGATGGTTGCCTAAATGCCTTTTAAAACTAAATAATCCACCCAGGGGTAGCCCCTGAGAAGCCTTCTAATTTGCTTAATTCTAGATAAAAGATGCTGTCTTTCTGGCTACTTGTGTGTTCCCACCTTCAATTGCCATTGCAGCTGGAAGCCCTTATCAGATCTACAACTACACCTGGATGATCCTCAACTAAGCCAGTGATGCTGCCAATGCTTCCACAACTATTACGACCACCCCCTCCTATTCCCCCTTGATAATTGATTTATGTGCTTTAGCCTTAGGGGCCTTTCCAGACTAGGGAACCCCTGACCATTTTTACCTTATTCTCTCCTTAATTAACCCTAGTGTTTAGGCCCTTCATCAAGCCAACCACTCCCTTATAGAGGACTGTTGGGTCTGTTATTCTTCCACCCCTCCCCTTTATCAGGGAATTGCAGGCACTTACTAATTCCTACCTTGCCTGTTCTACTAGATTAACTACTTAAATAGTCACCTCTACCTTTTCAAAAACTAACCAGATTCATTAAGTCTCAGATTGACGCCATCCTCAAAAAACAGGTTTTGGTCCGCTACCATCTCCTAGAGGCATTAGATTCTGAGCTGCCTGATGACTATAAAAACCCCCACATTCCTAAAGGACTGGAATTCTCAGGCCTTAAATCCATGGTAAATGCTTCTGCTTTAGCCTTACAGTCCCTTAATAATTCTCGCTATCAGGAATGCTGGATTTGCTTTTCCCCTAGGCCGCCCTTCTATGAGGACATGCTAACTTTCAAAAATCTTCTCTTCACTAATGAGACTTCCTCACTAAGATGGCATTCCGTGAATCATGAGGGCTTGACCTTAAGTCAGGTCTCAGGCAAAGGCTTCTGTATTAGAGGACCGGAACTCCATTTCCCAGAACCCTTACAGCCAATGTGCAACCAAACTATCATTATTAGCCAGTCATCTACATATGTAGCTGCACCTGATGGAACTTATTTTGCTTGCTCTCAGGGACTCACCACCTTTTTTCCACCTTTCAGTTTCTAGAGAGTAAAGATTATTGCGTTTTGGTATGGCTTTTGCCCCGCCTAACAGCACAGGCCCCGGAGGAGCTGCTCCCCAGCTGGGAGGAAAGGCCCCGTCATAAGAGAGAGCCCATTTCAGCCATCACCTTAGCTGTCATGCTGGGCTTAGGGGCAGCTGGAGCCAGAACAGGAATAGCTTCCTTAATAACTTCCAAACAGCAATATGCACATTTGACTCAATTGTCCCAAGCAGTAGATAAAGATATAAAAGAACTACAAACAGGACTCCAAATTCTAAGGGACTCTCTGGTCTCCCTGTCAGAAGTGGTACTGCAAAACAATAGAGGACTGGATTTAATTTTCCTCAAAGAAGGTGGATTCTGTGCAGCTCTCAAAGAAGAGTGCTGTTTTTACAAAGATAAAACTGGGTTAGTACAAGATAGTATAGAAAAAATAAAGAAAAATCTAGAGGAGAGAAAGAAACAAAGAGAGCAACAAAAGTCCTGGTATAAAAATTGGTTTTCAACTTCCCCCTGGCTTTCTACTTTGCTACCATGTCTCCTGGGACCTCTTATAGGACTATTGCTGCTGATTTCTTTTGGCCCGTGGGCCCTCCAAAGAATGACTCGCTTTATAAAAAGTCAGATAGATTCACTTCTCCCTCAAGATTTTGTTTCCGTACAGTATCACCGAATCCAGAACCCAGGTGATGAGCAGCGTAACGAGCAGAGCGAACCAGGCAACCCCTTGGGCCATCAAGAGAGGCTTAATTTTTCTAAACTGTTAAAGGTCTAGTCACAGGCTTTGGAGCCATACTTGCCATCCCTAGGCATGCAACACTGGTAGCCCTGGGTACAAATGGCCGCCTCAAAGATGGGCAACTTCTTCCCTCCTTGACTTAACCTAAGACATGGGACCCCTGGATGTCGGGTTTATATCACCCGAAGACGGGTAAAGTCAGTGAGGTGGCAAGGTCGAACTAACCTAAGACAGAGACAGTCATGAACAAAGACCCCCTAAGAATGCTACCTGTGGCCTAGTCCTCACCTCCCTCCTTTGTAAAGGAAAAAATAAGGGGGAGATGTAAGGGGCCGTGGGCCCAAAACTATGCGGCTTAAAGCCCACCTTTGTAAGACTTTTAATGACCTTTAAGTTTGCAGATTAAAGCCAGCTCTGTGAGGCTCCTGTAACCTGTAATTAGATACGGTTTGGCCAAAGGAACTGCTAACTGCTTCTGTTCCGAGAAAGGGTCTGGAGCTTTTCTGTTCGCTGTTCCAAGAAAGACCACTAGATGTTCCGGCTGACAAGAAGAATGATCCAGTCCCAGCAAATACCTGATGTTCCTTCTATTATTCCCCCTGAATTCTATTGTTGCAGGGCTATTTAAGCCCACTCTAAGCTCAGTAAATCGAGACCTTGACATTGCACAGACGGTCTCTTGTCCTTTCTTGTGCCGCATGGTCTCCATTTCTCTCTCGCCCCCATAGTCCCCTTTAAGTGACAACCCCCTCGTGACCTGCAAATAACCTGGCCTGCTGGACGGATCAGAGGCTGAAGCAGAAGCCATGCCAAGGATTTAGAGGTTCATGATTTACAGAGTGAGGCCTGGTCTCAAAAGAACCGCAGACAAGATAATTACATGATATGAAGCAGAACAAGGTAGAGCATGCCGGCCATTCCAGCACTCAGAAGACTGAGGCAGGCAGATCCTGATCCCCAACCCAGTGCAGCAGCCTAGCCAGGTCCAGGATTCTGTGCAAACAGTGAAGCCTGGTCTCAACAGCTGAAATCAAACCAAACAAACACAGAGGACATGGAGAAGAAAGCAGACCTTGGGTTTTGAAGCCCAGTGTTTTCTGTCTGTTCATGAAGAGACAGATTGCAGGATGCCCTGGGCTCTCTTGTGTCTAAAAAGTCTCTGAAGCAGTAAGGGTGTCCTGATGGGGGTAAAGGACTTCCCTCATCTGGTCACTGATGACTGTCTCTGAAGCTCTGAGTGTCTTCTCTGGCTCCAATGACACCTTTATAGAACTTTCTTCTTAGCTGCACCACCATGAAAAGCTGCCATCTGATTGGATGATTTTCTCCACCCATTTAATTTTCTATGGAACTTCTTTCTTAATTCTCTTTGAATCAAAGCTCCCAGGGGGGATAAAAAAACAAAGGAAATTCAGATCCTAGGATGAATATCAGGACTCTATGTATGGATTCACTTTACAACACTCAATTCACTTACTTTTTAAACTGTATTCATTTGCTTATTTATGCACTTGGGTCATGAAATACTTCTCAGAAGGACTTTTACTTTGCAGATGATCTTGTGTTGGAATCTACACAATCCTCCTGCCTCATCCTTCCTTGAGCTCCATATTGTTCTGAGTAAGAGTCAGCTCAGGATTTACCTTGTCTGATAATAGACAAAAAGTAAGACAACAAGGAGAAATTCTTACTGTCATAACGGAGTGTGTTCTGGAGTTCAAGGCTGAGCTGCTTTCTCTGTCAGTCATCTACAGTGTTAGGTATGAGAAGAGGGAGGTTTGAGGCTGGGGAAGGAACAGTTCAAGGTCATCCTCCACTACCCAGCAAGTTTAGGACAGCCTGAGCTAATGGAAAATCTCTTTATCTAAAATTAAGTAAAAACAAACAGCAGTGGCTTGCTTGGGAGGAGCCACCCTTAGTTCCCCAGGGGGCAAGAATGTTAGACAAAGATCAGACTGCAACCTGGGTGGAGAAGAGGAAAGTAACTATGGGTGGGGGAGGGTGTGGGGGACCCCCCGGGAGACAGAGGTGTAAGGATCCCAGTATCTTTTTTTTTTCAAGATAGGGTTTCGCTGGGGGTTGGTGGTGCATGCCTTTAATCTCAGCACTCAGGAGACAGAGGCAGGCGGATCTCTGTGAGTTCGAGGCAAGCCTGGTCTACAGAGCG
The DNA here is from genome assembly GCF_003668045.3 of Cricetulus griseus. Taxonomy (NCBI): domain Eukaryota; kingdom Metazoa; phylum Chordata; class Mammalia; order Rodentia; family Cricetidae; genus Cricetulus; species Cricetulus griseus. Next base: position 9,756,843 of record NC_048595.1, read on the forward strand.
ACTGCCAGGATAGGCTGCAAAGCTACATGGAGAAACCCTGTCTCGAAAAACCAAGAAAAAAAAATTGGAGTACAGAACTAAATAGGGAATGGTCAACAGAGGAATCTGAAATGGCTGAAAGACACTTAAGAAAGTGCTCAAAATCCTTGGCCATCAGTGAAATGTAACTCAAAACAACTCTGAGATACCATCTTAGACAGGGCAGAATGGCTAAAATCAAAAACACCAATGACAATCTATGTTGGATAGGATGAGGAGAAAAAAGAACACTCCTCCAATGCTGGTGGGAGTGCAAACTTGTAAGACCACTTTGAAAATCAGTATGGTGTTTGCTCAGAAAAATGGGAATCAGTCTAACTCAAGATTCAGCAATTCCTCTCTTGGGCATATACCCAAACAATGCACATTCATACAACAAGGACATATGTTCAACCATGTTCATAGCAGCATTGTTTGTAATAACCAGAACCTGGAAGCAACCTAGGTGTTCCTCAAGTGAAAAATGGATAGAGAAAATGTGGTCCATTTACACAATGGAGTACTACTCAACAGAAAAAAGCAATGGAAACTTGATATTAGCAGGCACATGGATCGAACTAGAAGAAACCATCCTGAGTGAGGTAACCGAGTCACAAAAAGCCAAACATGGTATGTACTCACTCATATATGAATTTTAGACATAGAGCAAAGTATTAAAAGTATTTCTTCACCAAAGAAACTAGGAAACGAGAAAGACTCTAAGGGAAAAATGCATGGACCCCAGAGAATGGGAAGGGGCAGAAACTCCTGAGCTAATTGGGAGGGTAGGGGAGAGAGAGCTGCCAGAATGAGAGGAGAAGAGGAGAGGAGAGGAGAAAATGGATGAGCAGAAATATTGAGCAGAAATACTGAGTTGGGGGAAGCATAGAGGAGAGCAGGATGAGAGATACCTTATCAGAGGGAGCCATTATAGGACCAAAGAAAGATCTGGCACAAGGGAGATTTCCAGAGATCTACAAGGAAGACACAACTGATAATCTAGGCAATGGAGAGGCTACCCAAAATGCCCTTCCCCTAATGAAACTGATGACTGCTTTTTATGCCACCCTAGAGACCCTCATCCAGTGGCTGATGGATGCAGAGGCAGACAGCCACAGATAAACCCTGAACTGAACTCTGGAATCTAGTTGCAGAGAGGGAGGAATGAAGATCAAAGTGGTCAGTACCAGGCTGGTGAAACCCACAGAAACAGCTGGCCTGAACAAGGGGAAGCACATGGACCCCAGACTGCTGTCTGGGAGGCCACTACAGGACTGATCCAGATCCCAGAACATGGATGTCAATGAGGAGGCCTCTGCACTCTAGGGCACCCCTGGTAGTGGATTAGTCTTTTTCCCTGGTGTAAGGAGGGACTTTGAGAGCCCATCCCAAGTCAAGGGATGCACTCTTGCTTGGACACATGGGGGAGGGCCTAGGCCCCGCCCAAGATGATGTGGTGGACTTCGGGAAGTACAGTCAAGGGCCCTATCCTGCCTGGGGAGTAGAGTATGGAAGGGGTGGGGGGCAGCTAGGGGACTGGGTGGGAGGGTTGGGGGGAGGGAAGGGAGAGGGAAAACAGATTGACAGGTGAAGCAACCTTATTCCTATTTGAACTAATGACAAATAAGGAAAAAAAAGATATGTTATGTGTTGATATAAGTGGTTGGTTGTGGGGTTTGGAGCCCTATATACAAGTGCTGTGAGTTTGAACCACATTCCCAGATCATCTATCTGTTTTGGTTTAAATTAAGGTAGACGCATGATTCTTCAGACAGGGATGTCTATCCTGGTTCTGTGATCTTCTCTGTTCAGGACTTAATTCTAGTTCCCAGGTGTGTCTTGTATGTGCTTCCTGGATCCTTCATTTTTTGAGATGATACTGTCAGACAATGTCAAGTAAAATTCTCAAGGCTGAAGCAACCACATTGCTAAAGATGAGTTCTCAGCTCAGCTGTGACATGGGGCTGTCATCAGACAGCTACTAGTACATCCCAGAACAACTTGTAAGCTACAGTTCAGCGAAATGATAATTCAAACAATAGCAGAACCGTGATCTGTGAAGCCTTATTGAAGGGAATGCTAAGGGTTTAAATTACAGAGCAGATTCTAACTGCAAATCTAAAATGGGTCCAAGTATCTCTATAGATCCAGAATGATCTGGAGTTCAAGAAGAGCCTTGCCTAATTTAGACAATTCTCAAACATACACATCTTGAATCCCCACAAGGTGATTACAGACATTGCCTCAACCAGGTCTCAGGCCATTGTCTTTCCTGGATGGATAGCTGTGAGCGCCCCTATGCACCTCCCAGGCTGTGATGCCACGCCCATCTCACAGATAACTTCACATTTTCCCATGGGTCACCATCTCTCCTAAATTTCTGATAGTGGCATTGAGCTCACTCTGATTTCCTAGCAGGTGTTGACTTTGTTCCTTCTTTCTCCTCTTCATGAATAATGGCCACTTCTCTGGCCATTAGAATTGGGAGGTTCCCATATCTAGGCACAGCTGACTATGTTATGGAGTCAAGTGAGGCCACAAGGTCATCAGTATGTACACAGCACAGCAAACACGCATAAGGGAAGTGCTAATTTAGCTGGGTGGTAGAGGTGTATGCCTTTAATCCTGGCAGGTGGAAGGTACAAGCAGGGTATCTCATTGAATTCAGGGCCAGGAAAAGCTCTAAAGCTACATACCCAAAAAACACTGTCTCAAAAAAAAAAAAAAAACCCAGATGGGCATTGGTGGAGCATGCCTTTAATCCCAGCACTTGTGAGGCAGAGGCAGAGGCAGGCGGATCCCTGTTAGTTCGAGGCCAACCTGGTCTCCAGAGCAAGTGCCAGGATAGGCTCCAAAGCTACACAGAGAAACCCTGTCTCAAAAAAAAAAAAAAAGAAAGAAAGAAAGAGGGGGCAGGAGAGATGGCTCAGTGGTTAAGAGCAGTGCCTGTCTGTGAAGGTCATAAATTATGTCTGATCCCTATTACAGCAGGTTCTGAGTCACCACATGGTTACTGAGAACCTATCCTAAGTCCCTTAAAATAACATGCAGGGTACACCCCTTTAATCCTACACCTTGAGAGGCAGAAGCATCTCTGTGAGTTCTTGGCCAGCCTGGTCTCCAGAGAGAGTGCCAAGACAGGGTCCAAGCTTCACAGAGAAACACTGTCTAGAAAAAATTAATAAAAAATAAATAAATAACAAGTCCTTTTCGAACTTCTCAGCTGTCTCTCTAGCTCTCTTCTCAGGACATTTCTACTTTTGTTCAGATTCTAATAGAAGGCATGCATACATGTGACACTGTACAGATGAAGCAGGATATATTTAGGAATATTTACACATGTACATATAGTGTACATATGTATATGCGCACGTAATACCCATTAAAAAAAGATCATGTGTTTGAACAGCAATGAGCGATACGCATGGTATTTAAGAGATGGGAGAAATGTGTGATTCTATTAAAGAATCTAAAAAGAAAATATGTAATTGGTGAAAGTTCCTCAGTTATGTTCTATGCAATTCAGGATCCATTCACAGTATTGAATCATGGGATCATTGCAGCAAGTTCATCTTGGGTGTGCTTGCCCATGACACAACATTCCTTTTCAAAATTTTTATGTTACTAAAATGATTATAAATGTCAATCCTAAGTCCCTCTCCTTCCCCTCCTCTCCTGCCCCTCCCCAACTAACACTGTACCTATTCCATACCCTTTCTGCTCCCCAAAGAGGTGAGGCCTTCTGTAAGGGGTCTTCAGAGTCTGTTCCACCCCATTGTGACACTACATTCTTGCCATTACCTGTTTGTGTAGGATTGAGGTCAATGTTGGAGTCAGCCTGCCCATTCCATTAAATGGGTGTTATTTTTGATACAGGGTAGCTCTGCGGCTTTGGAGGCTGTCCTGGAAGTAGCTCTTGTAGACCAGGCTGGTCTCTGATTCAAACTCAGATAGCCGAGGCTGGCCCCAGGTACCCTTTACCCATTGAGCAATCTTGACAACCCATATCTTATAATATAGAAAAACAATAAATAACAATAAAGAAAAAACAAAAGCTGTGACACAATATTCTTTATTGCTGCCTGCTTATACAGATACAAACAAACCAATGGCTCTGCTCAGACACTCATTAACGAGGTGGATCTCTGTGAGTTGAGGGCAGCCTGGACCATAGAGTTAGTTTCTGGACAGCCAAGGCTATTCAGAGAAACCTTGTCATACAAAACCAAAGAAATAAACTAAAATAAATAGAGGCACACTGGGAATTTATTAATGGGAATTTCTTATGCAGATCCTAGGGACTGGCAATACTTTAGGACAGGACATGGACCTTTGTTCATCTCCTGGAGGTCTTAATGTACAGGTAGCCAGTCAGAGTCGGGAACCCTGAACTATAGACAGGTGACCTACAATCACCTGGGTTTGCTGAAGTCTGTTGCAGACCCCATTCATCTGTAAGTGACAGGAAGTGGATGAGGAGAATCTGGTCAGCCTGTCCATCCCCTAATCCTTTGCCTTTTGTCTTTCTTAGGTCATCTTTGAGGGCCCCACAGCCCCTCCTAGCCTGAGTACCCTGGATTGCAGTCTGATGCTCATTTATGGCAACTGCCTTCCTCAAACCTTGCCTTTGCCTCCATTGCTACTTTGAAGGACCCCGACCTTCAGAAGCAGGATAATGACCGGGATACACAACAGAGAGAATATCATCTCAGCATCACTTTGTATGCTGGAGAAAGGCCCTGCAGAGGCAATCCTGAGAGGTGCTCCATTTGGAAATGGAGAACTCTTTCTTTCTCTCTCCACAAGACAGGCAACCTGACTGAACCGATGTGCTCTGCAATTCCAGGCTCTTGTTCGGTCTCTACTGTACACATGGTTTTCTTTCCATCACACTGAGTAATGCCCAAAACCTCATCTTCTGAGGTCCTCGGGATGAGAAGCCTGTCTTATGCATTCATGTCTTATTAGAGGCATTAGAGGGAGCACTCACAGTGTATGGTGTACAGTCCATAGATATAACGCTTGAGACAGTCATAGCAGGCCGTGCTCTTAAAGTGGAGTGACTTGAACTCCCTTATAGAGATGAGTGTGTCCTTGAGCTCAGCACAACGTTGGGAAAATTCCTCTACTTGGGTGTACCCATAGTGATCATAGACCTCCTTGGGAGCAGGGTACCGCTCCTTGGTCAGCTGCCTTAGGTTGGCAGTGTGGCGCAGAAGTTCTTTCAGAGTGTCTGTGGAGAAATCATTGTCTATGAGATTGATGATGGTGAGCTGGGAGAATTGGCTCAGGGCAGGGAGAAGAATCCTGATATCAGCATCCTGCATCCCACAGTCTTTTATTTTCAGGGTCTGCAGAGTGTCTGCAACACTCTCTAAGAAAATCCTGAGAGAAATAAAATCCAAATCACGTAAAATGACTCCTCTCAAGTACAGATGTTTCAGCCCAGAGTGACTCCACCGGGCAAAGGAATCCAAGTCTGACTGTGAGAACTTGAACAGAGAGATGGACAGGCACTCCAAGGGGGTCTTCAGGCACCTAAGGAGAGACCAAGGGTTATTTCGAAACATACTGGTGGGTTTATGGTAGAGGTAGAGGGGACCATGTAGCCAGGGTGAGTGTGACCATGGGTTTGCAATGAGCAGTCAAGCCTTTGGACTCTGCTTACTCAGGTCACACCCCTTCCACCCTGGGGCATCTCCTTCATGGTAGGACTGGCGCATTACACAGCTACCTTTCCTATTCTTCAGTGATAAGCAGCCACCTACAGTTGTGATGGATACCACTAGGCTAGAGGGCCCACAGGAAGAGAAAGAAGGGACCTACATGGTCACATGTCAGGCTGCCTCCTGAAGAATCACTGCCTCCCTGTCACAGGCTCTACACTTGTTCACTCTTCAGCTTTTCCATTTGCTGTCCACTTAGCCCACTCCTGCTCAATAGAGCCTCACACTGTTTGGGAATTTGGGGCAGCCTGGGACGGGTTCTCCCAGATCTAAACACAGGGCTCGCCTGGGAAACTGTGCGTGTCTGAGTCCTCCCCTCCCTATGCAGTGCCCTCTTCTTTGTCCTGTTCCTCACATTAGATGTGACAGGATTGCTCTGGAGGAAACTGCACAGATTTCCACCCTCACGAGATCTAACCTACAGTGTTGTCCTTCAACCACGGCAGCTCCCTCCACACAACCCATCACACTTCATTGCTCAGCGATGTGAGGTCATGAGCGCCCTTGAGTCATTTCCCAGGGAAGAAGACCATCCTCACATATTCCTCGGGAAAGAAATGCACGGCGGTCTGCAGAACCCAGGGGCCCTCTACTCTGGTGTAGGAAAGAAGGTCTGCTCTCCATCTTCTTACCTAAGCAACTGATTCATGTGATCATTTAGGAAATAGATATCCTGTATGATGAGATGCTGCAGACAGCTGAGTTTTGAAAAGAGAGAAATGACTGAGGTGACATGCTTCACCTCTCCAGCAGTGGCAGTCCTTCCTTGGAAGGCATGCATCAGCACCATTTTTTGAAGATTCCTCATCCTTCTCAAGGTAGGTACAAATTTTGCCAATGTGGAGAGACTCCACACTGGATACAGTTCCAACTCTTCGATAAGCTCTGGTTGTAAAATTTTGAAGACATTCTTGACCCTGTGGATTGGTAATGTCCCAACCATCAGCTTCACACAGCACAGCTCCAGGGAAGGCCTTCTCTCCTCCACCCACTCCAACAGCTGTGCCTGGCATTGATCCAGGGGGAGGCGAAATTCAGTGATGATCTTTAAACGATGCTTCAGTGTTGATAAACAATGGCCCTTCTGCACTGGAACCTTCCTCAAGTCAACCACTTGAAGCTTCTGCCCTCTGTGGATACAAGAGAAATGACAGGAGGTTAAGTTGAGACCCAAGACTGTTTTCTCCTAATCTGATGGTGTTTTTCCTCTCTCTGTCTTCTTCCTATTTGTGGTTTTCAGTGCTGGCTCTCCAACCCAGACCCTCAAGCGGGCCACGGTAGAGCTCTTAGCCTGAGCTGCATTTGAAGGCCTGTCCTGTTTCCCTACATTCAGTAGCTCTGGATTTCTGTCAGCTCCTATTTCCATTAACTGGTGTAGACACATGGACAAGCTCATCATCTTTTCGGGACATCTGCTTCAAGAGATATCTCATACTTAATTGATATTTACTCATTGGACTCAACAGCTGCCAAGGTCTCTGTAGCCACATCCACCTTTGGCCCCATACTCACTCAGCCCAGATGTTCCTTCCATATACCCCAGAGTGTGGTATTTGGCATTGTATGGTTATTGCTTACCTGGGGCAAAACCTTCGTCTAAGCCATGTGTCTACTCCATCCAACATAGCCTGGTGGGTCTCCAAGGTGGGGTTGTTCATCAGCCACCCAACTGGAAGGTGAGGGTAGGGCCACTCTGCCACCAGGATCTTAATAAAATTTGCTTTTCTCTGAGTGTTGGCCTCCTTGAGCAGCGGGGGAAAGAGATCATTTGGCAGGTCCTGCAGGGTAGAGTTCGCCAAAGTATCATTCCTTATTAAGCTTTGCACTGCCAGCTGAAGGAGTGTGAGTGGTTCTTTGAAACTCATTCTGATGAGTTTAGGCAGATGATCCTGGCTGGGCAGAATTTAGGAGAAAACATATTGTCACAATCTTTCTTAGGAAGCTTTCTCCTCCTCACAGTGAGCATCTCTCATCTCTCTGGCCTTGGAGATTTGGGTTTGTTCAATACAGTCATTTTACTCTGAATCTCATACCCCTTTGGAAGGATGAATCCAGGAAGGAAAAATCTGAGCTCCATTCTCTGTGGCTTTGGAGGTTGACCTGGTACTAGTTCTTGTAGACCAGACTGATATCATCCTCAGAGATCTGCCTGCCTCTGCCTTCAGAGTGCAGGGATTAAAGGCGGGGGCCAACAAATCCCTTTGGTTTTGCCTGAGGTTGTTTGGCACTGGGCTCTGATTTGATGCTCACCCATGGTAGACAAGTGCTCTACCACTGAGCTGCACTCAAATCCATCATTGCCTTTTATTTGACAGAGTCAGAGTCACTCATGGACCCCAGGCTGTCCTAGAACAGGGACTTGTTCCCTCGCTTCTCCTGGTTTCTTTTTATGTCAGCTTGAACAGGCCTAAACCATTGTTTTTCAATAGACACTGTCCCAAGAATCACTGTGTCTTGTGACCCCTCTTAGCAAAACCATCGCCAGGTATGTTTTCAAGTTACATACAAAAAAAAATGTAAGCAAGATATGTACACAAATTCCTTCAATTAGATGGAAGTGGTGGCACATGCCTTTAACCCCAAGCTTGAGAAGCAGAGGCTAACGAGCCTGGTTTACTGAGTCAGTTCTATGATAGTCAGGGCTAAACAGAGAAACCATGTTTAAAAAAAAAAAATTCTATTTCAATTCAACCATTAAATTGCAGTCCATGAAGTATCATTCCTGGTATTACAAACACATATAACAACCATTAGACCACAAGGGAGCTGTTGGACATGCCTTTAATCTCAGCTTTGGAAGGCAGAGGTAGGCAGATGAGTTCAAGGCCAGCGTGGTCTCCAGAGTAACATCCAGGATTGTGACATTGAAACCCTACCTGGAAAAACCAAAGGAGACTTTCACTGAAAAAAACATATCGAGGAAGCAGAGACAGAGCTAGAAAGGCATAGGTATAAAAGCAGCCCAGCTCTGAAACCGTGTCTCATCTCAAAGGCCCTGAACAAAACAGAACAACCTAAACATAAATTACAGTCTGTCATTTGTTTCTCAGTAGAAACCCACGTAAATCACTGGGGGATGGTGGTGCACGCCTTTAATCCCAGCATTCTGGAGGCAAATGCAGGTAGATCTCTGTGAGTTCAAGGCCAGCCTAGTCTACAGTGTGAGTTCCAGGACAGCCAGGGCAACAGAAAAACCCTGTCTCTAAAAATCAAGCAAACAAGAAACCTAACTAAATCAAGACTAACATATAAACAAAATTTATCCAGCCAGCCTCTTGAAGGAATTTTACGTGTAAAAAATATAGGTTTTGGTGTATGGCTACTGGGCCTGCACATATGTATGCATGTGCATTTTTTGCATGAAGTGCCCAGCTCAACAGAGGGCTTTAGATGCCTTACAAGTGTCTGTGATCTGCCATGGGGGTCCTGAGAATGGAACCCAGGTTACAGAAGAACAGCCAGAGTGGTGTCCCATCAGCTTTGCTATCTCTCCAGTCCCTGGAGAGAATTGTAAAGCCCGGTCGTACATGTAGCTGAGTTACTCAGAGTGCCTGCCTAGAATGCAAGGGTCTCCGAGTTCTATTCCAGGCTGGATTAAACTGCAAAACACCTGGAACCCAGCTCGGCGTTGATGGCGCAAGCCTTTAATCCCAGCACTCGGGACAAAGAGGCAAGCAGATCTCTGTGAGTTCGAGGCCAGCCTGGTCTCCAGAGCAAGTGCCAGGATAGGCTCCAAAGCTACAGAGAAACCCAGTCTCGAAAAACCATAAAAAAAAAATAATAAAATAATAAATAAATAAAAACCACCTGGAACCCGAACCTGAACACTTTCACTTGGTAAGAAAACATGGAAGGTCATCCTTGAGGTTATGTCTCAAAAAATGAAACTTTCAGAGCTGGATATGAAGAAACAGGTCTGGGACCTATATTGCACCTTTTGTGAGGTGCATTAAAGATGATTGCCAGTTCCAGTAGCCTGAGTTAGAGTTCATGACCTAATAGAATTCTATCACAAATAATATTGTTATCTTTTAAAAATGAACACCTGCTTGTTTTTCTTTTTGACTCAGGGCCTCTTTGTTTACCTTTGCTGTCCTCGACATAGTTCTGTACAGCAGGCTGACCTTGAACTCATGGAGATCCTCCTGCCTCTGCCTGCTATTATGCTGGGATTAAAGGCATGTGTCCCTGACAGCAACTAAAGCACATTATCTTCCATGATCATAATTGGGAAGTGGAGGCAGCAAGATAGTTCAAGGCCATCCTGTGTCACATATGCTCTCTAGGCCAATTTATTCTGTATTGTAACCTTGTCTCCAAAAACTAAGAGGAATTTGAAAATACATTCAGCCTTTTGATCTCCACACTCAGGAGGATCAGGTCAGTGACTTGCCGCAGGTCTGAGTCTAACATGGACTACAGAACCAAACTATTTCAAAAGCAAAGACAAAGTTTTCTATGTGCACCTAGCAAAGCATCAATGAAGACAGATTATCTCCCAACAGGAATCCCAGATGTTGGGAGGCTGAAGCAGAAGCCATGCCAAGGATTCAGAGGTTCATGGTTTCCAGAGTGAGGAGGCCTGGTCTCAAAAGAACCACATACAAGATAATTACATGATACGAAGCAGAACAAGGTAGAGCATGCCGGCCATTCCAGCACTCAGAAGACTGAGGCAGGCAGATCCTGATCCCCAACCCAGTGCAGCAGCCTAGCCAGGTCTAGCAGAGTCTGGACAGTGAAGCCTGGACTCAACAGATGAAAACAAACCAAACAAACACAGAGGACATGGAGAAGAAAGCAGACCTTGGGTTTTGAAGCCCAGTGTCTTCTGTCTGTTGATGAAGAGACAGATTGCAGGATGCCCTGGGCTCTCTTGTGTCTAAAATGTCTCTGAAGCAGTAAGGGTGTCCTGATGGGGGTAAAGGACTTACCTGATCTGGTCACTGATGACAGTCTCTGAAGCTGGAGTGTCTTCTCTGGCTCCAATGACACCTTTATAGGACTTTCTCCTTAGCAGCTGCACCTCCACCAATAGCTGCCATCTGATTGGATGATTTTGCTCCACCCATTTAATCTTCTAGGGAACTTCCTTCTTAATGCTCTATTTTTTGTTTTGTTTTGTCTTTTTTTTTTTTTTTTTTTGTTTTTTTGGTTTTGAAACAGAGATCCACCTGCCTCTGCCTCCCGAGTGCTGGGATTAAAGGCGTGTGCCACCAATGCCCGGCCTGTTTTTGTTTTTCGAGACAGGGTTTCTCTGTGGCTTTGGAGTCTATCCTGGAACTAGCTCTTGTAGACCAGGCTTGTTTTGAACTGACAGAGATTGCCGTGCCACTGCCTCCCGAGTGCTGAGATTAAAGGCGTGAGCCACTGTCCGGCCTTAAAGCTCTTTAACTAAAGCTTCAAGGGGGGAAGAAAAAAAAAGGAAAACAAGGAAAATTCAGACCCTAGGATGAATATCAGGAGTGCATGTATGGATTTGCTTTACAACACTCAGTTCACTTACTTTTTAAATTCATTCATTTACTTATTTATGCACTTGGCTCATGAATTACTTCTCAGAAGGACTTTTACTTTGCAGATGATCTTGTGTTGGAATCTACACAATCCTCCTGCCTCATCCTTCCTTCAGCTGGCTGAATTTATTCATGTGTGCCCCACATTGTTCTGAGTAAGAGTCAGCTCAGGATTTATCTTTGTCTGATAATAGACAAAAAGTAAGAAAACAAGGAGAAATTCTTACTGTCATAACCGACTGTGTTCTGGAGTTCAAGGCTGAGCTGCTTTCTCTGTCAGTCATCTACTGTGGCAGGTCGGGGAAGATGGAGGTTTGAGACTGGGGAAGGAACAGTTCAAGGTCATCCTCCCCTACCCAGCAAGTTTAGGACAGCCTGAGCTAATGAAAATTCTTTTATCTAAACTTAAGTAAAAACAAACAGCAGAGGCTTGAGGTAGAAGCCACCCTTAGTTCCCCAGGGGGCAAGAATGTTAGATAAAGATCAGACTGCAACCAGGGTGGAGAAGAGGAATGGAACCAGGGGTGTGGCAGGGTGTGGGGACCACCCAAGAGACAGACCAGGAAGGAACCCAGTGTCTTTTTTTTCATGACAGGGTTTCTCTGTATTGTTTTGGAGGCAGTCCTGGAAATCACTCTGTAGACCAGGCTGGCCTTGAACTCACAGAGATCCACCTATCTCAGCCTCTTGAGTGTTGAGATTAAAGACATGTACCACCAACACCAGCCATAACTCTCTTTTCTGTTGTTGTTTCTTCAAGAGTGGATTTCTCTATGTAGTCCTGCTATTTGGGAACTCACTCAGTAAATCAGGCTAGCCCTCAACTCAGAGATCTGCCTTCCTCTGCTCCAGAGTGGTGGCAATAAAGGGGCATGCACCATCACTGCCTGGCTGTACCTTTTATTCTAACATGTGGCAAGTTAAGGCAAGAATGGCCACCTTCAGCCACCTTGGATCGTTATGGCCATTTGGATCAAAAGAAGACCTTGTCTCAACAAAACACAAATACTTTAAATTCCTAGTTTGCAATGCCATATTCAGGGTGTAATCTCCCAAAGTTTTAAGGGAATTCTTCATTCTGGTTTTACATTTTCCTCTTTGTATTTTCAGTCCCTTTTCCTTCTTTCTCCCTTTCTTTTGAAGGGGCCAGCTCCCCATTTCGGCAGCCATAACAGCGGAACCCATGCTTGCCTTGGTCACTTAGAGGTCAGATGCCTGCCTCCTGGCAAGGAACCAATCAGAAGTTAGCTGGTGGCGCTATGCTTTACAGCTCTGGGTGTGCTTTATGGACAAGCGCACAGCAATGACACACAGAGCATAACAACCACCCTGGGAGGGCCTATGGGTCATAACAACCAGTTGACCAATCAACACAAGGCAAACCCTCCAAGCCTGGAGGCACACCGATCCTGATTCTGTGCATACCCCAAGACACTCCCCTAATGCTGCCCTATAATGATCTGTACCCAACAGCTTAGAACTGTCTTTGCTAGCCATCCTACCTGGCAGGTGGATCCATGACCTGAGGTAACATGGGGTTAGCTCGTTAAACTACAATAAAGCCTCATGCAACTTTCATCAAGCTTTCCCCTCCATTCTGTGATTGCAGTGCTGGGGTCCTGGACTAAGATCCTGGAAGCCTGAGCTTTCCGGGGGTCTTATGCTTCCTTTCTTCCATTCTTTCTTTCCCAAGACAGGGTTTCTCTGTATTGCTTTGGAGGTTGTCTTGGAACTCGTTCTGTGGACGACATTGATCTTAAACTCACAGAGATCTGCCTGCCTATGCCTGCCTACTGCCGGCTTCAGTCTCTTCTTTACAGCCATATCTCTATTTCTTTAGTGAGCACTTGTGGTTTGGAAATGGGAATCTGGGCCTTGGACTTGCCAGGTAAGTGCTCAACCACTGAGCAATACCCCAGCCCCTTCTATTGGCCTTTTAAAGACAAGATGAACTCCAGCCATGCTCGACCTGCACAGCTTCTTCCGTCTTCAGTGTCCAGAGTTCTGGGCTTACAGGTTTGTGTGTCACACACTGTCCTGATTCCTACTCCTCCCCCTCTTCTGCTCTTCTGCATCCTGTCTCTTTTTCCATTTTGTAAGATCTCATGTTGTCTTGAACTGCAGCATCACCCAGCAAGTATCCATCTCATCTGCTTCAATCCACTAAGCCTCCTAGTGCTGGCATACAGGCTTCCAGGACAGGCTCCAGTTTTGGTTTTTTTTTTTAAGATTTTAATTTTTTATATCTGCATGCATGCTTGCACACCAGAAGTGGGCACCTGATCTCATTACAGATGGTTGTGAGCCACCATGTGGTTGCAGGGAATTGAACTCGGGTACACTGGAAGAGCAGCCAGTGCTCTTAACCTCTGAGCCATCTCTCCAGCCCCAGGCTCCAGTTTTAAGGCGGGCTTAGAAGCAATCCACAGACCAGATACATATATGCTGCACAGGAACTGGACTAACCTGAACTCACACCAGCCTTTTCTTCCTGCTTTGAGGCATGTTATAATGATGATGTCCAGATCGGTTACTACCTGGAGGCTACTGACACACACACACACCACACGCATGCATTGGTTTTTCACACAGTTTCTCTCTGTAGACCTGACCAACCTGAAACTCATTCTGTAGATCAGGCTGGGTATGAATTCAGAGTTCTGAGATTAAAGGCATGAGCCACCAATGTCCAGCTATTCATGTACTTTTAAAGCCTTAAATTAAGCAGACATGGTGGAAAGGAACTTGAGCCCAGTACTCCAAGCCAGGGGCTGGAAGGTTTCAATGAGGTCAAGTCAGCCTGGTACCTAGTCTACTCCAGGACAGCCAGAGCTACATAGTGAGCTCCTGTCTCAAAACAAACAAACAAACAAAAATGAATGGCAGTGTAACTGTTGCTCTAGTCTAAGTTCTTTCCCGGAAGAGTTATGTGAAATGTTCAGGCTTTGCTGATGGCTCTACCGCCTTAAGAGACGTACCCCGACCAGTGACAACAGTCGGGGCAGGCACTGGAAAACTTGCTAAGTCATCGCCACATCACCCACCATGCATTATGGCCTGCTGAAGACTCTGGGCATGCGGAAGTTTTCCTGCCCTGACAGTTGACAGAAGTTTTCCCAGCAAACTGCCTGCCCGGACAGTTGACAGGGGGCGGGGCCTGCTCTGAAGGCAGTAGAGTGGATCAGCAAAGCCTGAACCTTTCATTCCCACCTCTACTTATTATTTAAAAAGATGGGGTGTTCGATGTGGCAGGTTAAGGAATAAGGACATTGCATTCTCCTTCCCTTCACCCCGTCTCCACTTCCTTCCACCTCATGATGACACGTAGCATGCATCAGTCCCATACTATCCAGGAATCTGGAGGATGAGCTGGGTGGCCACTCAGGGATCTGATCAGGACTGGAAGGCATAGAAAGGTTTATTGGACATTGTGAGTCATGGTGGTAAAAACCTGCAATTCTTGCATTTGGGAGAGCAGGAGGAGCCTAATGTTCAAGGTCACCTTCAGTTACATTGTCTGTTAACTGCTAGCCTGAGAAACTTGACTGCCAGTCCTATAGGGAAACTATACACACAAAATCAAGTAGGCGAGCAAGCAGGAGTAAATTTCAGAGAAACAATAGCGAATCTCAGAATCCTAGAGGCTAGAGTGTCTGCTTAAACTCCTAGAGATCTGTGAGCACATGTACACACCAAATTAATCCAAACTAGGAACACAAATGGAAACATAAAAAAGTAAAATAAAAGCTAGTGACATTCAGGCTAGTCTTGGGTTTTCTGATTTTTTTCACAAAAGGAATAATGTCCATTTAGACAGTGATAAAAAAGTCATCTTTTGGGACTCAAGCATCCAATCAGATGGCAGTTATTGGTTGAATGATAGAGCTGGGAAGAAGAATTGGGAGGAAAGTATGTTATTATTTCAGAGTGGGAAAAGACCCTGAGATGGTACTAAAGCCCAGCCAGGATCTGCTTTTTTTTTTTTTTTTTTTTTAGTTTAGACACAGGGTTTCTCTGTGTGTTTGGAGGCTGTCCTGGAACTAGCTCTTGTGCAACAGGCTGGTCTTGAACCCACAGAGATCCACTAGCCTCTGCCTGTCGAGTGCTGGGACGAAAGGTCCTATGCCTGTCTTCAGGGCAACTCTAATAAGGGAAAACCTTTCATAGAGGTGGCTCATTTTCATTTTCATTGGTTCATTCCATAATCATCATGGCTGGACTTGGTACCAGACAAACAGACATGATGTTGGAGAAGTAGATGGCAGTCCTGTATGTGTTAGAAATAGGTTAATTATGACACTGAGTGATGCTTAAACAAAGAAGACCCAAAGCCAGCCCCACAGTGACACACTTCCTTCAGCAAGGCCACACCTACCTCAACAAAGCCTAACCTCCCAAAAGTGTTCCTCCTTACGAGCTTATGGAGGCCAATTACATCCAAACGGCTACCACCTGGTCCCTGCCTTTCTGTGGATCCAACCAAGTCCTGCTGTGTATTAGGAAAGCGCTCACCCTCCTCAGCCACATTCCAAATCTTCAATTCCAATGCTCACCCGGCCTGCTACCACTATATAAGAAAATCAGTTGGAATGGCCTGTGTAGAATATGCTCACTCTGCTAGTGTTTGTGGAATTTCCAGGACCTGGGTTTGGGTTCCTTCTATTTTGATTTTGATCCTAGGTTTGACCATGTACCCCAAATCTAGATCTCCCTAGCTCAGCCTCTAGAGTGTTGGTGCCTCTTAACACTAACTGGACCTGGACTTTGCGATGCATGGTCACCCTGTTCATCCACTGCTTTCCAGTCCCAGGGTGCAAGGGATAAGTTTTCTCAGTCTCCACCTGGTCATCCACATGGAGACCTAGACGACCCATGGAACTGACAGTGTCAAATGTGCCATCATTAAGCGGTGGGTGTTAGGGATATGGGGAATCCAGGAGCACAGTGATAACCCAGTGCATGAGCTTGGACTGAGAATTAATGACATGTGGCCACAGCATGCAGAGTGCTGGCTGGGAGATGCTTCCTCTATCCTTGGGCTTAGAAAGAAAGTCAGAGCCACTGGGGTGGCTCAAGGGAAGAGAATTTGCTAGACAAGTACAAAAACCTTACTGTGATCCCCAGAATATCCTGTGCAAAGAGAAACTGAACCTTGAAGGTTATCCTGTGAGGTCAAGAATGGTGGCAAGTACCTTTAATTCTAGCTCAAGGTAGGCAGGGGCATGTGGATTTCTGTGAGTTCAAATCCATCCTGGTGAACATAGTGAGTTCAAGGACAACCTGAATTGTGTAGTAAGGCCAGTTCAGAGAGACAGAGGGGGAGGGAGGGTGGGAGGGGCAGAAGGAGGGACTGAGGGGGAAACAGAGAGAAAGAGAGAAAGAGAGGGAGGGGGAGAGAATGAGAGAAAGGTGGGGGAAGAGGGAGGGAGGGAGAGAAGAGCGTCTTGTGACCCCCACATTGTTACAATGGCACAAAGGACTACAAACAGACTCACAGACACACTCCATGATAATAAATGAAAGAAAAGACGTGTCCTGACAACATGGCTGTGAAGCTTTAGTATCTTGAGGGAGGTTTCGATGGCAAAGAGCTGGGATCAATGCTTTCCTTCATACATGGTAAGTATTACCCATATAGTTGGAACCACAGGCCTTCACCACAAACATGCCATAATCTGCCTTTATCCTCTGCTATGGAGATCACACATGGGCAACATCAGTACTCCTGCCTTTTGCCTTTTCATACTTGATGTGTCAAGCCCAGTGGGTTTATCAATCTCTAGAGGGGCTTCAGGTTTAATTCTATACATTTATTTCATACTGTATTCTAGCTCATTTTGAATTATATATATTAGAGGCCATGTGGGCATTATCTGTAGAGGTAGAGACGACCTAAAGGGCTCCCAGAAACCAGAAATAAATGTCAGATAACCTGGAACTGTTCCAAGTGTAAACTGCTGAAATCAAACACTGGTCCCCAGAAGGACCAGTAAGTACCCTTAACCTCGAGCCATTTCTCCAAGAGACTCTTGTCTATCTTTCTGTCTGTGATTACATGAAGCTGAGGTGCAGAAAATAGCCAAGAGCATGGCATGTTGGATCATTATTTTCTCTGAAGGTTCTAGGATGCAGAAGGTGTAGAGACAAGGAGACACAAGAGTGTGCAAACACAGTAATCACAGCGAACAAGTATGAGATGGTCAATGAGCTGACTCAATAAATTGAAAGTATGAAACACATTCTCTCATGCAACGGTGTTAGTTGAACTTGCTGGAAATTGTAATGCTAAGGATGGAGGGGGAAGTAATGTCCCGAGTAAGAGAGTTCACACCTGAGTAGTGAGAATTCTGCATGCTCAGCACCAGTACATCCTTCAGTCAACGTTGTAGTTCAGAAAAGAAATATATGTGCAGATTTTGGAAATATTTATGTTAGGTGGAAAGGGAGAAGATGGAGGCCAAACAAAGATAGAGACCTGGAGCACAAGTCATCCAGTCCATTATGCTCTGTGTACTCTCACCGTGTTTATCCCTCCCGGTGTCTAGACACTCCTACCCTGACTGTGCTGGGAAGCAGGCCCTACGATTTTCCAATCTCTTTTCCTGTCTCAGGCTGGGCCTTCACTCAGCAGAGCAGGAGTCTCTGAATCCCCAGGTCAAAGTTTCTCTCTCTAGTCTGAGTCAATGGGACAATATTGCTTCCAGATAAATCCAAATCACCTTGAACAGACAAACTCATGTCTCTAATAAGGCACTTGAGTCCTGGCTTTCATTTCTCAGAACCCAGCAGTAATCTCCTCATTCATTCCTAATAGAAACATAGGGAGGCTTCCAGATCATAGACACAGAATCCATGGCAATCTAGACACCTCCTACTCACAAAGTAGACTTCTTTGGGCTCTCTTACAACCCTTAGTGTTTCTGTGAGCGCTGAACAATGTTGGGCAAATCTGTCTGGCTCGACATTACCGATGCCATCATAGACTTCTTCAGGAGCAGGGTATGTCGCCAGAGCCAGCTGTCTCAGGTTGGCAGTGTTCTGCAGCAACTTCTTAAGGCTGGACAGAGACAGGAAGTTCCTCACAAAATTCACCTCAACCAGATGGGAACACTGGCTCAGGACAGGGAGGAGGACACCTACTTGGAAATCCATTAGCATACAACCCTTCAGATTTAATGTCTGCAGTGTATCTAGCAGTCTCTCTAGCAGTCTTCCTAGAAGTTGATGACTTAAATTTAAAAAGCTGACACCACTCAGGTCCAGGTGTGTGAGCTGATTGATGCTTACACACTGGGACAGGTACATCACATCTGATTCTGATAGCATACAGCAAGTGATTGGAAGGTTCTCTAAGGGACTCTCCAAGGACCTAGAGAAAAACAAAGGAGAGTTTACTTCAGTAAGTATAATAGTGGTAAACAAAGGGTGCTGATTTCAAGGCAGGAGAGGCTAGTTAGTCCTGAGGTCATTCTGAGAGCATCAGGAAGTTCAAGTTCAGGATGCACCCTGATGGAGAAATAGCAATACATGCACCATCATTGTGACTGTTTCTTCCCCCAGATCTGAACCTCTGCACTGTTCAGCACAAATCCTCATCAGATGACAAATGGTGTCAGCAGGAAAGCAAGAAGAACCAGCAAGGGGGAACTTAGAGCCATCGCTGTGTGTGCCATCATGGGTCTCCATGAGCCTCACCTAAGTAGCACAGTCTCTGTCCTGCTTACAGGGCTTCCCTGGGGCCCTAATCACCCTCAGTTGTTTTCTATTTGCTCAGGCCCTACCATGCTCAGTGGGCACCTGTCCCTTTGGGAATGTGTGAGAGATGAAAACTGTGCATAGAGATCTGAGGACGGTGCTGACATGGGGCAACGTGTGGTTTAAAACCTCATCCCCTCTGTAGATCTATTTCCCCTCATCTAGGTCCCTAGCAAAGACCTTTTCTACATCATGGATGCCTGAGTAGCAGAAAGACTACTAGAACAATCATCCTAAGGTCATATCAGTATAAACTCGGGGGTGACTGGGAAGCCCCAGGTGTACACTCATGGTTCATGTTAAATGGCAAAGTTCTTCTCTGACCTGCTGAGCAAGCTCTCTACCCTCCGAATCTGAGCATGTAAGGGGCCGTGGGCCCAAAACTATGCGGCTTAAAGCCCACCTTTGTAAGACTTTTAATGACCTGTAAGTTTGCGGCTTAAAGCCAGCTCTGTGAGCC
Source organism: Cricetulus griseus (assembly GCF_003668045.3). Classification (NCBI taxonomy): domain Eukaryota; kingdom Metazoa; phylum Chordata; class Mammalia; order Rodentia; family Cricetidae; genus Cricetulus; species Cricetulus griseus. Next base: position 9,776,318 of record NC_048595.1, read on the forward strand.
TCCTGTAACCTGTAATTAGATATGGTTTGGCCAAGCAGAACTGCTAACTGCTTCTGTTCCGAGAAAGGGTCTGGAGCTTTTCTGTTCGCTGTTCCAAGAAAGACCACTAGATTTTCCGGCTGACAAGAAGAATGTTCCAGTCCCAGCAAATACCTGATGTTCCTTCTATTATTCCCCCCAATTCTATTGTTGCATGGCTATTTAGGCCCACTCTAAGCCCCAGTAAATCGAGACCTTGACATTGCACAGACGGACTCTTGTCCTTTCTTGCGTCGCATCGTCTCCCTCCTCTCTCGCCCTCATGACCCCTTTAGGTGACAACCCCCTCGAGACCCGAGAATAACCTGGCCTGCTGGACAGGTCATGAGCATATGATCCAGTCTTTCATTCAGGAAGAAGACACCATTCAAATAGTCATGTCAGAGAGAGCTGAGTTGGGAGAAGTGGGTAATGATCTTTCTACAACACCATTCTCTCAGCTCCTGGATGCTAATGCATTCCAAAGGCATGAAGATATCATTGAGAGGGAGTTTCTGAAGGTTTCTCATCTGGCCCAGGCCAGGGGTAAACATTGCAAGGGTTCTCACATCCCAGTGAACATTCACCTCCAACTCCAGTATAGAGCTTGGTGCAATCCCTCCAGCAGCTTTACAGGGTTAGAGGCAGGGATGGCCCCAAACTCCTGCTTTTCACACATCACCTGCAGCACATCTTTTCTCTGACCGGCCCACCAGTGGAAATATTTTAGGTATTTGCAGAGATACCTGGACTTGAGCGAAAGGTTCATCATCAAATCACAACCTGTTTTCCCATCATATGGGATGAGCCACCACCACTGGTTGGGTCTCACTAACGACATCTGAAGAGCAGACAGCATCCTCTATCCCAGCCCACACATGTTGGGCATCCAGGAGATCAAGCACTTGTAGGTTGCAAGTCTTGTTTTTCAAACAAGAAGGACAATCAACTGACAGGACTGCCATTGTGTAATCTGCCTTGAACCCACACATCAACTTTCCGTAAGCCAAGTCTTTTTTTTTTTTTTTTTTTTTGGTTTTTCGAGACAGGGTTTCTCTGTATAGCTTTGGAGCCTATCCTGGCACTTGCTCTGGAGACCAGGCTGGCCTCGAACTCACAGAGATCCACCTGCATCTGCCTCCCTAAATCCATTCTTTAAACAAAGACTATTGCCATTTCTAGTGGCTGAGAGAGAAGAGGGAGAGGTAGAGTCATTGTGTGTTGACTCCATCTATTAGCAGTGCTGTCCACACACCACTGTCCTTTCTCATTGATTCACTTCCCTAAGAAAGCTGACTCCATTTGGACCACATTCTGAACTCTGCAGTCACTTTGCTCCATCCACTCTTCCCCTCCATTCTATCATGTTCTCACTTGCCTAGGTCCAGCCTTCTGCTTAGTCAGCAAATCAAGGCCATCAAGCACAGCCTTCAAGGTCTCAGGTCAGGGGTCTTCATCAGGGCTCACACAGGAAGGCATCTGAAGGGCCAGGCTTCAACCATCGCCCTCAGGATGTTCCTTTGTTGGCCATCGAAGGCGCCTTTGAATAGCAGTGGGAAGAGTTCCTTGGGCAGGTTCTTCAGAGCAGCGATAGCCAAGGCTTCATCTTGTAGCAGACTTCTTGTTGCCAGCAGCTGGAGAGTGGATGGGGAGCTCCTCCTGACCTCCTATGCACAGGTGCTATAGAAATACCCAGAGAACAAATCCTTTCTGGCAAAACACTTTCAGTGTGCCCCTTTGCCCCTTCATTACATAAATTACTAGTCCTGGAACTAGTTCTGAAGACCAGGCTGGCCTAGAACTCAGAGATTTGCCTGCCTCTTTCTCCTGAGTACTGGGATTAATGTTGTGTACAGCAAGACACAGGATAGACCCAGAGGCAGATATTGGGGTTCAAGCTTAAGCTGAAGTACAGAGAGGCAAAGCACCCAAAAAGCCTCTACCTCTTACCTGTACCTCAGGCTTAAAGTGCTGATCCTGATTCCATGAGCTCAAACCAAGCCTCAGGCTGCTGCCTCTCCTCAGTGTGGCTGGAGAATAACCCTGAGACTGACTAATGAAGACCCTCCTTCTGGGTTTTATACGTCTCTAGTGCTGGGATGAAAGGTGGGAGCTCTGTTTTTCTTTTAGACTGATTCAAACTTGGGTGTCCTTGAACTCAAGAGAGATCCATCTGCTTTTGAGTCCCATCCTGTGTCCTGGAATTAAGGTTTGCCTAGCTTCTATGGATAACTAGTATGACTACTCTGTAATTTTGATATCCAGTGGCTTTAATTAATCATGAAAAGTATTTCAACACGGGCATTTGCCACAACTACCTGGCTAAATTAAATTTTTTTTTCTTTTCTATTTGGTTTTTTTGAGACAGCGTTTCTCTGTGGTTTTGGAGGCTGTCCTGTTACTAGCTCTTGTGGACCAGGCTGGACTGGAATTCAGAGAGATCAGTACCTGCCTCTGCCTACTGAGTGGTGGGACTAAAGGCTAGTAACTCCACCACCACCAAGTTTTTTTGGTTGTTTTCTTTTTCTTCTTTTCTTTTTCTTTTTCTTTTTTTATGTTTTTGTTTTATTGGTTTTTTTGTTGTTGTTTTTGTTTTTTGAGACAGGGTTTCTTTGTGTAGCTTTGGAGCCTTTTTTGGCACTCCCACTATAGACCAGGGTGGCCTGGAACTCACAGAGTTCCCCCTGCCTCTGTCTCCCGAGTAGTAGGATTAAAGGAGTGTGCCACCAACGCCCGTCTGCTTCTATCTTTTATTCCCCTCTAGTGCTGGAATTAAAGGTGTCTGATCTATTACTCTTAAACTGACTCACTATCCAGTATCACTGTGTGGTCTTGAACTCAAAGAGATCCCTCTATCTTTAATCCTGAGTCCCAGGATTAAAGGTGTGTACCACCACCTTCCAGCTTCACCTGCAGGGATTAAAGGTGTGTGCCACCACTCCCTGATCTCTATAGCTTGAGGCTGTCTTTGCTTTTCTAATTGGCAGTCAAGCTTTAATAGACCAGAAATAAGATACACTACAGCCAGGCATGTATGCAATGTTTAACAGCCAAATACACTAGCCAGGCATCATGGCTAAAAGAGAGTAGCCTACTACTCCCAATGATAGGCAAGAGCATGGTAATAGAGCCGAGCAGTGGAATGCCTTTAGTCCCAGCACTCGGGAAGCAGAGGCAGGCAGATCTCTGTGAGCTCGAGACCAGCAAGATCTACCAGAGCTAGTTCCAGGACAGGCTCCAAAGCCACAGAGAAACCCTGTCTCAAAAAAAAAAAAAAAAAAAAAAAAAAAAAAAAAAAAAAAAAAAAAACCTTTGGCAAAAGTGGGGCTGAGCAAGCTAGAGACCAAGGAACAATAGATATGATGTACACTGCCTGTGTGTCCAAAGTCCAGAGGTCAGGGCTCCTGGGGTCACCTTCAGGAGTTTCCATGAACTTTCTCTTTCCCAGCACAGCAGGATAACATTCCTCTTTTAAAATGTTTTTCTTGAGCTGGGCGTGGTGGCTCATGCCTCTAACCACAGCACTCAGGAGGCAGGTGGGCCTCTGTAAGTTCCAGGCCAGCCTGGTCGACTAATTGAGTTCCAGGACAGCCAGGACTGTTACAAAGAGAAACCCTGCAAACAAACAAATAAAATGTTTCCTCTCTGTGTGAGTTCAAGACCAGCCTGGTCTACAAGAGCTAGCTCGTTCCAGGACAGGTTCCAAAGCTACACAGGGAAACCCTGTCTCCCAAAACTCAAAGAAATGTTTTCCCTTTTTTTTTTTTTTAATTTGAGGTGGGGAATATTTGAGTTCCATGGTATATAAATGAAGCTCAGCATAACTTGGATAGTCAGTCCTCCTCTGCCATCGCTGTAAAGGCTCACCATCATCCATCTCGATGGCCCTCCATTGTCCCGGGGATTGGACTTAAGAGTCCCACTTAGCAAATGCTCTGTGACAATCCCAGAGCTCTTTCTGTTTAATTTTTAGACAGGGTCTTGTAAAGTTTCCCAAGATGGCATTTATCCTGCCTCAGTCCCCAGAGTGTCTGTGAGTGACTACAGAGGTGCAGAGTCCACCTGGCTCTTCTTCTGGTTACCAGCGTGGGGGATCTCTGTTGTGCCGCTGCTACACCCTATCCTCTTGGTGTATCTGAGTGGGCTTTTTACCACCCCTCTGCCTCAGCCTCCCAAGTACCAATTACAAAAATGTACCACAACTTCCTTATTCTATCTTAAAACCCTGTTCCCAATGGGCAGTTCTACACAATTATTAGCCCTCATGGATTTGTTTTGTTTTTCTTTTCTTACTATTATTATTTTTTTTTGTATTTTTTTGGTTTTTCGAGACAGAGTTTCTCTGTGGAACAGCCCTAGTTGTCCTGGAACTAGCTCTGAAGACCAGGCTGGCCTCAAACCCACAGAGATTCCTCTGCCTCTGCCTCCCAAGTGCTGGGGTTAAATGTGTATGCCACTAGCCATTTATATTAAAACATTTTAAACTTATTTTCTTGTGTATGGCTGTTTTGTCAGCATGTATGTCTGTATAGCACATGAACACAGTGCCCAAGATTTCCTCTGGAATGGAGTTACAGTTGATTTTTAGCCATCATGTGAGTTCTGGGAATTGAACCTGGGTCCTTCAAAAGATTAGTCAGTGCTCTTATACTCAGAGCCATCTTCCTGGCTCCATGTATCTCTTAGTTTTGAGCCCCAGCCAGATTGACCATTCCAGTTTTCCACAGTTGGAGACTGCTAATGTCAGCTGTATGGTAACACTCTTGGTTTACCTTTCCTTTGGAACCACAGCCGCTTTTTGGGTGGGTTTGAGTCAGGGTCTCATGTAACCAAGGGTCAACTTGGGTTTCTGATCTTTCTGCCTCCCACTGCCCTGTGCTTTGTTTTGTGCCTGCTACATAAGTTCTCTACCACCCAGGCCAAGTCTCCTCTTACAGCCTCCACCTGCTGAGCCTTCCCTGTGCTATAAAAGAAAGGAAAAGTTCTCAGACCAAGGGCTTTTTATTTGCCCCAAAGGGACAGAGGGCAGGGATAAGGGACAAAGACAGGAGACAGAGGAAGAGGGAGAAGGGGACAAGGGACACATCTTTTGTCTCAGAGGAGGACAAAGGATGGTCTCTGGATAGAGAGGAGACAGGCATGGTACACAGGAAGAAAATGGCAGTTTATAACAGTACAAGGAGAAACCCCGTGTAATCCCAGCACTTAGGCGGCAGAGGCAGTAGGATCTCTATGAGTTCTAGGCCTGCCTGGTCTACGAAGTGAGTTCCAGGACAGCCAGGGTTGTTACACAGAGAAACCCTATCTCTGTGGGGGGCGGGGTCATGGTTCACACTTTTAATCCCGACGGGGACAGAACAGTCAGGGGAAAAAAAGTCAAGCAGGAAGTGAATGTTGTTTTCCCCCATGATCCTATGTGTGAAGTGTGCTGCATGATTAGAGTTTATATTTGTAATTAAGATGGGGATATATGAATCCTGACATTGTAGAAAGACACAAACTTGTTTTGTCTATGCTTCAAGGAAAACCTTTCTAGAACGCCTTCATACCTGCCATCATTGTAACCCCAAGGGACAGAGTACAGCCCTCGAATTAGACTGCTTTAGCTTGCTGGTGTGGTGGGGAAAGTCCTTCGGGTCAAGCATGGAAGTGCCAATGTCACAGAAATTGAGCCTAGAGCTGGGTGCAGTGACATATGCCTTTAATCCCACTCAAGGGGCCGAGGGAGGTGGACTGAAAAACGCAATAAACCCACAACGTAAAGGGTATTTCAGATAAAATCCAGCACACATTTGCAGTGGCTAGAAATAAGGTTGGAGTCACAAAGAAAAACCGCCACTCCAACTTAGGTGTCCAGACAGGAAAGCTTTACTCTTGGGAGGGTGTGCACTAGAGAGTTACAATTGTGAGCTGCCATGTGGGTTCTGGGAATTGAACCTGGGTCCTCTGGAAGTGCTCTTAACTGCTGAGCCATCTCTCCAGCCCAGAAAGGCTATTCTTAAACTAGAAATCCTCCTGCCTCAGCCTCTCTAGTACACCACCACATTTGGCTCAAAACCAGTGTTCACACAGGAGACTTTGGCACACACTCAGCCCTACATGGGTTGTCTCCATCAAATCCCTCCTCTCAGTGCTCAGGGAACCCCATGGAAGAGGCGGTAAAGACTGCAAGAGCCAGAAGGGAACACCACCCTCGGAATTAACATAGCAAAGCACCATCTGTACTCAAAACTGAAGCAGCAGGCCCAGGTCCTCTCTGCTTATCTTGTGGCTTCCAGTTTAGTCTTTTTAAGGCATCCCTGAGTCTGTCTCTGACTGTTGTGCTTTCTCTTGCTCTCTTTTTCCTTCTGTTGGTTTGTCCTGCCCAACTTCAATGTGATAGTTTTTATCTTATTATACTGTCTTATATTTTAAAGAACGAATGAATGAAAACCTAACCACTAGGGTAAAACAGGTTAAGGGCTGAACTGCTATTTATACCTACTGGGAGCAGAAAAATCAGTTTTTCTCCAATACAGTGACACTAGGTATATCAACCACTCCAAGGCAGGCCTCACTTGACCAACATATAATGGATTCCAGATCTTGTGTGTGTGCTTTTGGGAGGGGGGACAGTATTTCCTTTTCTTGGGCTTTGTTGTATTGGGGTTTTTTTTGTTTTGTTTTGTTTTGGGTTTTTTTGGCAAAACTGCTTGATCATTGGTCATGGTAGCCCCTGCTGTTATGATAAATCTTTCTGCCAAAAGCCGCCTGAGCCCCATTGCCACGTGTGAGCTTTACAACAGCCGCCTGCCCGAGTTAGGCCCAAATGAATACACAGAGAGACTTGTATTAGTTACAATGCTGCTTGGCCAATGACTAGGATTCTCATCTGTTAGGTCAGTCTCAATTATCATACATCTATATATTTTATAAGACTTATCTTATCGGACGCCTTATTGGCGTCCCTCCTAGCTGGTGGATCACATCGTGCCGCTGAAGCAGGAGCCGAGGGAAAAAGAGGGCCCTTCCTGTTTATCTTTCACTTAAATATGAGTCTCCTTGCTATGTCACTTCCTGCCTGGATTAGCACTTCTCTACTACATTTCCCAGAATCCTCTTTGACTCCTAGTTCTGTCTAACTTGCTGTCTCATTGGCCAAACAGTATTTTATTCAATAATCAATAAGATAAACATACACAGTAGTACATTCCCCATCATCCTGCCTTTAATCCCAGCACTCTGAAGACAGACAGCAGAGGAACAATCTGAGTTCCAGGACAACTTGAACAACTTGAGCTAAACAGAGATGATTAGGTTACGTCAATATATATATATATATATATATATATATATATATATATAATATATATGTTTTTTGAGACAGGGTTTCTTTGTGGTTTTGGAGGCTGTCCTGGAATTAGCTGTTGTAGACCAGGCTGGTCTCGAAGTCACAGAGATCTGCCTGCCTCTGCCTCCCGAGTGCTGGGATTAAAGGCATGCGCCACCAGCACCTGGCTCATTTTTTAATAATTTAGTGTTGTGTGTGCACACGACACAGCACTTCTGTCTCAGTGTGTGTGTCAGAAAGCACTTCCAGGAGAAGCCTGTTTTACTACATTAGGCTTGGTAGTGTGGGTCTTATGCCCAATAGGCTATCCCACCTACTCATTTTTTTTTTAATCCAGCCCCTTGAACTACAGTTACAGACAGTTGTGGATGCTGGGAATGAAACCCAAGTCCTCTGCAATTACTCCATGATCTTAATTGCTAAACATCCCCCCAGTCATTCACATTTATATAGATGGTTTTTTGAGAGACAAGGTTTCTTTGTGTAGCCCCTGCTGTCCTGGGACTCACTCTGTAGACCAAACTCAGAGATCCTCCTGCCTCTGCCTCTGCTTCCCAAGTACTGGAATTAAAGGTGTGTGTCACCACATCACCTGGCTCTCCCCTATATCCTTAACACATACACAAATGAAAAGAAAAACAGGGCATGAAACAAAATTCTTTATTGCTACCACAATATACAACGGGTAGACTTAGGTACTCATTAACAAAGTAAAATTTCTCCCTGGACATTTATAATGCAGTTCTTAAGGCCTGTCAATCCTTTAAGACAGGACAGGGACATTTGTCCATCTGCTAGATAACTTTCTGTTCAGGGACAGTCAGAGGGCTGGAAGCCCTGAAGAACAGGACCCCACAGAAGTCATTTACAAGCCGGCCATGGTGACATACTTCAGTAATCTTAGCATTTAGGAGGTTGAGGCAGGAGGATTTCAAGGGCAGCCTGCACAATATAAGACTATGAAAGAAAGAGACAGAGAGGGAGCAAGCAATGTGACTTATATCTCTGATTTTGTTTCAGCTGTCTGTGATACATCCACAGCATCTCCTAGTCTAAATGTACTAGACAGAATGCCTCACTCAGCTATCCCCCAAAGCCCTCATTGGAGAATTGCTCATTTTAGGTTGGACATTTTGTACACACAAAGCACTGAGCAGACACACAGTGGGACCTAACAGACACCCAGGCAGAAGTAAAGAAAAGACAATGTGAGGCTGGAGAGATGGCTCAGTGGATAAGAGCACTGGCTGTTCTTCCAAAGGACCCAGGTTCAATTCCAGGCACCCACATGGGAGCTCACAACTGTCTACAACTCCAAGATCTGACACTGTCACACAGATATACATGCAAGAAAAATGCCAATGTACATAAGGCAAAAATAAATAAATTTAAAAAAAAAAAGAAAAGACAATGTCTGAGTGCCTTCAGTTTACTTTGGTGATATATTACTCAGGATTCTCTAAAGGCTAAAGGAACAGAACTGACAGAAATATATATATACATATACATATATTACAAATACATGAAGTTTAGTAGACTAGATGGCAGGCTGTGGCCTAGGTAGTCGGACAATGACAATCACTGGCTCACAACAAAAAGACCTAGGATGTAGGAGTTGTTCATCCACAAGGCTGGAAGTCTCTGCCAAATCTTCCTTCCTTCTTTCTTTCTTTCTTTCTTTCTTTCTTCCTTTCTTTCTTTTTTAAATAAGAGATTTCTTTTTCTTTCTTTCTTTTTTTTTTTTGGTGTTTTGAGACAGGGTTTCTCTGTGTAGCTTTGGAGCCTATCCTGGCACTCGCTCTGGAGACCAGGCTGGCCTCGAACTCAGAGAGATCCACCTGCCTCTGCCCCTGCCTCCCGAGTGCTGGGATTAAGGCGTGCACCACCAAGGCCCGGCAGATTCCTTCTTTCTACACATGATGCCAAGGGAAGGCATGGCTTCAATTTAGGGTAGGTATTTCTTCAAATAATGTGGTAAAGAAAATCTCTCACCTCACAGGATTGCCCAGCAGTTTGGGTTCTACTGACAGTCATGCTGACAACCAGGTCTGTCTACCATTACAGATGTCTAGTGATCTTGGACAAGAGGGCAGACAACACAGGGTCTTTCCAGCTCAACAGTCAAAGGAAAACAGTGACCCTGAAATCAGGTTAATGGCAGGGAAGGACACCAGGAGAACATGCAGGTTTCAAAATCTGGCCCTTACTTTATCATGACCTGACAGAACTCTTTTAGAAAATGCAGAATTGGGGCTAGAGAGATGGTTCAGCAGCCAAGATGTTTCTGCAGAGGATCCTTGTTAGACTTCCAGCCCCCACATGGTGGTTCACAGCCACCTGTAACTCCAGCTCCAGGGGATCCAACCCTTCATCTGACCTCCACAGGCACCAAGCACACATATACACAGGTAAACCACTCACACATGAAATGAATCTTTAAGAAAGAAATACGAAATGCAGAACTATCTTTTTTACACCATAAACCCTTGTCCTCGGAGCCCCACTGTTTTCCATGTCAACCTCAGTCCTTGGGGTCTGTCCCTACTGCACACCATTTTGTTTCCTAAACACTGAGCAGTGAGTGTGTGGCCATAAGCTCTGGGTCCCCTTGATGGAATAAATACCTATTGCTAGGCTTTCATTTCTCAGCATCAAGCAACCTTCCCCCATTTACTGCCGACAACGACAAAGTCTGGTCTCTAGGTCATAGACACAGCGCTGACAACATTCATGGCAGACATATGTAGCAAAGGAGACTCCCTTGGGCTGCCTTACAGTAATGAGTGTATCCACGAGCTCAGAACAAAGTTGGGTGAATCTTCTCAAGTGGACATCACCCCTGTCATCATAGCATTCCAAAGGGGCAGGATACAGCTCCTGGGTCAGCTGTCTTAGGTTGGCTGTGTGATATAGGAGGTCCTTCAGGACAGCCATGGAGATGTCATTGTCATAGAAACTGACCCTGGTGAGTTGGGAGCACTGGCTCAGGGCAGGCAGGAGGGTAATGAGCTGGGAGTCCACCATCCAACAGCCCTCCAACTCTAGTGTCTTCAGAGTGTCTGCAACACTCTTTAGGAGATCATGGAAAGGCACGGGATATAAATCATTTAATTTCACAAGTCTCAGATTCAGGTGTTTGAGCTGATGGAGAGACTTACTCTGGGACAAGGAATTCAAGTCTAACTGTGAAAGCTTGCACATAGTGATGGACAGGGTCTCCAAAGGGGTCTTCAGGTACCTAAGGAGAGACCAAGTGATTAGTTGTGGCACAAAGGGATGGAGAGAGTTGGTGTAATGGTTAGCATAGACGTAAAGGTGACCATTTATCTTCAAGTCATGGGACCAATACCCAGCATGCTGCTTATTAGAGTCTCACTATTCTTGCAGAGAGAGGCCTGTCAACATCAGTATGGGACTTACCCAGTCCATGGGTGTACAGCTCCCATTACTATCAAGGAGAGCACCTGTGCTGGCCACATTAGCCCAAGGCACACACAGGAAGAACTAACCCATGAAAGATCTGGAAAAGTCTTCAACTATTTTCTGCCTCTCCCAGTACAGTCTCTGTCCTTATTTAAAGTTCTTCACCCCTACCTCTCACCCACAATGGCTACCACTCATTTCTACCCAGGCCCTACCTGGGATCAAAAAGGGATTTCACACAAACACTAAGCAGAGTTCTCCTGGGGATCTGTGTAGTGGGTGTGGGTCCTCTCCAGTTCTGGGCCCACTGTTCCGACCTACTCCCTTCCCCCTTATCTTAGACATAATGCCAAGGAAGAATACACAGCGCACGCTTTACTGTACACATCTATCTGACCCACCCAACTGACCTAGCAAGGTGGCTCTCTCCACACCTTCCACCCCAGCTCAGCCTCTACTTAACAAGTAGTCACTGAACTAACTGAGCTCTCCTCTTGACTCGTGTAAAATTGAAATAAAACCCTACTGAGATGCTCTAGTGACACTTGATTGTGAAATCCACAGTGGCTAGCTGACCTCACTCAGGTGCCCACTTCTCTCTAAGGAAGAGGAAGGTTTGCCATGGTAGCAGAAATCGTTCTCCATCCTACCTTACCTGAACAACTGTTTCATGTGCTCACTGGCAAAGTAGATGCCATTCATTGAGAGATGCTGGAGACAGTTGAGTTTGGAGAACTGAGAAACGAACTTGGTGATACACTTCTGTATGTCTGCAGGGGTATTTAGAACCTTGAAGGTGTTCTTGTGGCTCCGTGTTAAGAGGAGTTTTTGAAGGTTTCTCATCTGGTCCAGGTAAGATACAAAATGCACCAGAGCGGACAGACTCCAACCTGTATTCAGTTCCAGCTCCTGGATGCTGTCAGGCTGGAAAACCATCAAGACTTTCCTGACTGTGTACACGGGCAATGCCCAAATCTGCATCTTCACACAGCACAGCCTGATGAAACTTCTCCTCTGCTGGGCCCACTGCAGCAAGTATGTTTGGTGTTCGTTCAGATGGAACCTGAGGCAAAGGTTGGCGACCACCTTCAAGCGCTGCCTCAGTGCGTATCTAGGGCAGGGCTTTGCTGTTTGCTTTTTTTCACACACAGTCTCTTGTGAGCAGGCTCCACCCTCCTCCACTCCAGCACAAATATCCCAGAGACCGTGGTGCACACTCCTCAGGTCCAGCACCTGAAGCTTCCGCTTCCTGTGAGCAAAACAGGGAGAAACGTGAGAAGGGGACGCTGGAGAGACGGCTCAGAGGTTAAGAGCGCCGGCTGCTCTTCCAGAGGTCCTGAGTTCAATTCCCAGCAACCACATGGTGGCTCACAACCATCCGTTATGAGATCTGGTGCCTTCCCTGGCCTGCAGGTGTACATGCAGACAGAACATTGTATACATAATAAATTAAAAAGAAAGAAAGAAAGAAAGAAAGAAAGAAAGAAAGAAAGAAAGAAAGATGAGAAGGTACAAAAGACCAAAGCCAGGCCAGCTTTTCCCCCACATCTCCGCTGCTGCCACCTGTCCCCTGCTCTCTGCTATGCATGTTTCTGCTTTTCAGTGCTGGGTCTCCACATGGCACCTCAATGCCTGCCAGGCAAGGGCTCTTTGCCTGAGCTGCCCCTAAAAACCTGCACTGCTTCCTCCACTTAGTTAAACTCTTGACTCTGTCTCTTCCACTTCCAGAACTCATGTGAGAGCCAGGGAAAGGTTTATTCCACTGAGGCTACGGCTGTTTAAGCTCCACTCCACACCCAACTGGCCTTTATACTGGGGCTCAACAGGGGTCAAGGCTCCTGCAGTCTTCCAACATGATACCATCAGAAGTCTCTGACTTTTGACCCCATTCTCCCTTACCCCAGTGTCTACCATTCTACCTTACTTGGGTCTTGCTTACCTGGGGAGAAATTTCTGTGTCCATAGCATGTCTACTCCATCCAGCACAGCCTGCAAGGTCTCCAGGTGGGGGGTCCTCATCAGCGATCCCACAGGGAGGCAGGGGAAGGGCCATACTGCTACCATAGCCCTCAGGATGTTAGTTTGTCTGTGATTGAAGGCCTCCTTGAACACTGGCGGGAACAGGACCCTGGGTAGCTGCTGCAGAGCAGAGACAGCCACAGTCTCGTCCCTCAGCAGGCTCTGTACTGCCAGCTGCATGAGTATGGGCGGGGCTTGGCCACTCATCCTTCGGGTCTTCAGTCTGAAGGAACCTGATGAAACATAACAGAGGCTGTCTTAGGAAGCCCCACTTCTCACCTGTCTTCATTATTGTGTTCTATTGTGATAAGACATCAGTACTGAGGCAACTTATAAAATCATTTAACTGGGGGCTTGATTACAGTTTCAGAAGGTAAATCCATGACCATCGTGGTAGGCAGGCAGGCACTAGAGCAGTGGCTTACATCTCATCTGCAAGGGAAATGCAAAAAGGGAGTCTCGAATGGGTTTTTGAAACCTTCTCTCACAAGGCCCCATCTCCTAGTCCTTCCAAAACAGTGCACCAACTGGGAACCAAACATTCAAATACAGGAATAACATATGGCCATACTTTCTCAACTGTGCTATCTAAATCCAGCCACTGTTCCTCCAAATTCAATTCCCACTGGGAAGGGGTACCCAGGAACCTAAGAGCTGAACCCCATCCCTTTATGGCAACTTTAGGAACACTGATTATTGACAAATTTTGAGTCCCCGGTTATTGGAAATCCACTGACACTGATATAATAAGCCAATCAAACTGAAATAATAAATCCAGGTTTAATGAAGAGAGCAAAGCACTCCTGGGTGACCTTCAGGAGGGTGAGAAAGGTAGCAGGGGGCAAATATGGCTGCCAGGTCTTAAGTAGCCTACAGGTGTAGTCTTGAGCAGCCCCCCAGGGGAGGAGCTGACCTTTGGCGGGCTTTTTGAGGGGTTGGAGTTTGGAATTGGAGATTGGGCTTAGGGTGGAACTTGTATCAGAACATTCCAGACTCTGGGTATATGGATGCCAGGGGCTGGGGTGAAGCTTCCACCAAAACAATCATCTCTCATAGCTGCCCTGGGTGGAACTTACTATGTAGCACAGGATTGCCTGCAAACTCACCATCTTCCAGTCTATATTTAAGAGTGGATTTTGTGTTTTGGTTACAATGCCTGGCTAATAGACTCTACTTTGAAAATATTGCAGTGAAACAGGGCATGGTGGCAAGAGACTTCCCAGCATTTTGGAAAAAGAACTAGGAGGGTTCCAGGTCAGTTAGGTCTATATAGTGTCTGGCCAGGCCCAGTTTAGGGTCTCAAAATAAAAATAAAAACAAAATATGGTTTAGCAGTTAAGAGCACTGGCTGCTCTTCCAGAGGACCTGAGTTTGTCTCCCAGCACACACATGGTAGTTCACAGCCATCTGTAACTTCAGTACCAGCAGATCTGCCCTTTTCCAGCCTTCATATGCCTCAGGAATACACTCAGCAGGCAAAACACCTATACACAAGTAAAACTAAAAAACAGGACAGAACAAAAAATAATTGAGGTGAGGCTGTTTGGTACTAGGGGTCTGATCCTGGGGCCTGCCCATGTGAGACAAATGCTCTAGCAACAAGTTACATCCCAAACTCATTCATTTCATGGAGAGACAAGGCCACTTTGTGGACTCACAGAACAGCCTGGAACTGGAGTTCTTTCTCCATTGTGTCCCTAGTGCTGTGATTCTAGGAGTGTGCTAGCAGCCCACCTGGCTTTGTTTTGAGACAAGGTCTTGTCAAATTGACCAGGCTGAACCAACCACATTCCTCCAGCTTCAGTCCCCAGAAGAGATGGGACTTCTGTCATCAAACCTCGTTCCCAGGACTGTTTAAAGACATTCCAGTTTATAAAGCCACAAAACAGTAGCTTAAGGAGTATAATCTAAGGGCTTACAAACTAATTAATCAAATGTAGAGTTGGAAGGTCAGGAGTTCAACACAAGCCTAGGCTTAATAAGACTCAGTCTTTTTGAGACAGGGTTTCTCTGTAAAATGTTGGAACCTGTCCTGGCACTCACTCTATAGACCCAGCTGGCCTACAACTCATAGATCCACCTGCCTCTGCCTTCCAAGTACTGGGATTGAAGGAGGGCACCTCCACCACCCTGCAGGTCTTATAAAACTTAATACAACCAAAACAATACAGCAAATTCCATTCAATGGGCATTTCTCATTGCAGCCTGATCTACAGAGCATGTTCCAGGAAAGTCAACGATACAAATTGAAACTCTGTCTTGAAAAAACAAAAAATAAATAAAATCCAAACACTAAGGAGGTAAAATTAAGAGAATCAGCTGTTAACGTAAGGCTAGACCACATAAGACTATGTCTTCGGGCTGGAGAGATGGCTCAGAGGTTAAAGGCACTGACTGTTCTTCCAGAGGACCTGAGTTCAATTCCCAGCAACCACATGGTGGCTCACAACCATCTATAATGAGATCTGGTGCCCTCTTCTGGCCTGTAGGCATACATGCAGGCAGAACACTGTATACATAATAAATTTTTTTTAAAAAAAAGACTATGTCTTCAAAGTAAAATGAAATAAAAAGAAAATGAAAATTGAGTCAGATACGATGGGACAGTCTTGTAACCTGCATCCCAATTCTTGGAAGAAAAACCAAGAATTCGAGGCCAGTTCCAGATATATAGTGAGCTCAAGACCATCCTTGGCTACATAAGACTCCATTTCAAGCGAGATAGGGTTTTTCTATGAACCTTTTGAACCTGTCCTGGAACTCGATTTGTAGATCAGGCTGGCCTCCAACACACAGATACCCCACCTGCCTCTGCCTCCCTAGTGCTGGGAGGAAACTTGCGCCACCGTCCGCCTGGCTTCAAGCAAAAATTTTATGTGAGTTCTACTTCAACCTGTTGTACATGTGACTGTCTCCATAAAGAGAGGGAAATTTCAAAATAAGTCTTTAGCAGTGAATGCGGATTTTAACTTTTTTTTTCTTTCCGGAGACAGTTTCTCTGTGAATCTCTGGCTGTCCTGGCACTTGCTGTGTAGATCAGGCTGGCCTCAAACTCAGAGTTCTGCCTGCTTCTGCCTTAAGAGAGCTTGGACTAAAGGTTATGTTTTTGTTTTTCGAGACAGCGGGTGTGTGTGTGTGTGTGTGTGTGTGTGTGTGTGTGTGTGTGTGTGTGTAACAGTCCTGGAACTCACTTTGTAGACCTAACCCAGAGATCTGTCTGCCTCTGCTTCAAGTGCTGGGATGAAGACATGTATCACCACCTCCAGGCTCGGGTTTTTGTTATTTCTGTCAGGAGGATGAGGCGGTCTGAGGCCATCCTAGAGACTCTCTGTGAATAACCAAAGAACGTAAATTTTAAGTTGACACAAACCAAGGCATAATTCTATATATTCAAGTAACTCCCAGCTTGCAGTTTCAGCATACATGGGGAGGCAGAAACGGGAACTGCCAGGGTTTCAGCTACGAGTGGAGTGGAACCTTGTCTCAAAAAACAAAACAAAAAAAATTGAAATTAACTAGAGCTTGGTGAAACACACCGAGGTAGTCATGCACTACGGAGGCTGAGGCAGGGGGTGGGTGGTGGGTGTTTCTTGATTTCTGGCCCAACCTGAGCTACATTCTAGGCTAGCCTGGGCAGCATAGTGAGGTCCCGCCCCCCTCCCCCCAAATTAATAAAAATCAAAAGACATCTAAGGTGATGGCAAACTTCATTATTAGTAACCCCAATGCCAACAATCTGTCCGTGTGAAGAGAAGAAATCAGAGTTCCCTTGGCATCTTGAGTCAAACGCCCCTGAATCTCTGTGCCCTGATGGAGGTGGTTGACTTACCAGAAACAAACACTAATTACAGAACTGGGGAACCCAGAAGAACCAGGCAGCCACTCCGGGTTCGGGCTCCAAGGCTTTGAGTATCTTCGCCGGCTCCTCTGAGGATTTATAGTCCATCTTCACTTCACACTTCCGTCCTGAAGCTGTCTCATTCGTGTCCCGCCTTACACTTCCGGCCTGAAGCTTCCCCTCCCCCTCAGTATTCCGTCTCACACTTCCGGTTTGCAGCCCCGCCTGCCAACCACAAGCTGTCAGCCGATTGGATGATTGAGTCTCCGCCCTGTCGCCCTGTCTGAGCTCTTCCAGTCTCCCTGGATTCAACACAAATTCTCTGTGAGAAAGAAAAAAAAAAAACAAACAAGAAAGCCCTGCGAAATGGCTTATGCCTTTGATCCAAGCCCTGGAGAGGCAGAGGCAGGCAGATCTCAGTGTGTTAAAGGCCAAATTCTTTGAAAAAAAAAAAACAAAAAACTGAAAACCGCGGGAAATGGGGCATGCCTCTAATCCCAGCCGATTCAGGCAGATCCCAGCCTGCTCTAAGCACAAATTTCCAATATAGTCAGGTCTCTATAGTGAGACCTAGTCTCAGAAAAAAACAACAAAAACCTGAGATTCTGTGGAAGCCAAAAGCCCAGATGCACTCCCTCTTAGTTTGATCTTTATTTCTCTTATTTGTTTGTTTATTTATGCACTTGGCTTTGGATTTGTTCCTTGAATGAAAACAATAAAAAGGAAAGGAGGAGAAAGTTATTGTAGATAAAAGGGAGAGCATAGCCAGAGGCACAGTCTGGGAGAGTCCAGAGCCTATGTGACTGAGCCATGTGAGGAAATGGGAGAGGAAAGGAGAGAGAGGAAAAGGGGGAGCCAGGTGCTGCAGCCAAGAGGGCAAAAGGTTTAAAAAAGAAAAAGGGCAGGTAACCAAAATGGCTGAATTATATAGGGAAGTTCCCCTGGGAGAAGGGCAGCCGGATCCGTAGGTGGGAGAGTTCCGGGTAGAGGGTGCAAGCAGGAACTGAGGCATGCCACAAGATCCCAGTGGCCTTTTTGTTAAATCGGCACTTCAGCCATTTGTCCCAAGGTTTAAGACCTAAACTTTTTTTTTTTTTTTTTTTTTTTTTTTGAGACAGGGTTTCTCTGTGTAACAGCCCTAGCAGTCCTGGAACTGGCTCTGTAGACCAGGCTGGCCTGGAACTCAAAATCCACCTGCCTCTGCCTCCCAGTACTGGGATTAAAGGCATGCACCATCATGGCTTTTTTTTTTTTTTTTTTTTTTTTTTAGCTAGGGTCTCACTATGTAGACCTGGCTGTCCTGGAGTTCACTATAGCTCACTAGGTAGAACAGACATTGAACTCACAAAGGCCTGCCTGCTTCTGTGCCCCCTGGGTGCAAGGATTAACAGCATGGACCACCACCCCCTGTGAGATTTCCTTTTCTTTGAGATCTCAAAGAAATCCTACAACTTTAAGAAATTACCTACATTTAAGAAATTCTTCCAGGGAGGAGGGGAGGAAGAGGGAATTAGGATTGGCATGTAAAACAAGATTGTTTCTTATTTAAATTTAAAAAAAGGAAAAAAAAAAGAAATTATCCTACAATTTTAAGAAATTACCCTACAATTTCTTAAGAAGGAAGTTTATATTTGTTGCTGTCAAGTGAAAAAGGCCTGTTGGATTAGAATTTACTTTTATAGGGAGGAGACATTGTGGTTGTTATGTAAAATTAAGAAAAGAAACAGTTAAAGAAAAGAATATTTTTATTTTGGGGTCTTTTGTGAAAAAAGACCAAATCCACACATCCTATGCTGAGGATTAGAGACCTGAGCCACCAAGTCTGAAGGGATTTGTTTTCTTAAAATATATGTTCAACATGCACATGCCTTGTTACCTTGGAAAAGGATATCAGAGCATCCGCCCCCAACCAGAGTTACACACGATTGTAACCTGGCCTGTGAGTTCTGGGAACACAACTCAAACCCACCGCAAGAGCAGCAAGTGCTTTTAACCTCAGAACCATCTCTGCAGCTCTGTAGACAGCAGTTTTTGTTGTTTGGGGGTTTTTTTTGGGGGGGGGAGGGGGGCTTTCGAGGCAGGATTTCTCTGTGGCTTTGGAGCCTGTCCTGGAACTAGCTCTGGTAGACCAGGCTGGTCTTGGAACTCACAGAGATCCACCTGCCTCTGCCTCCCGAGTGCTGGGATTAAGGCGTGTGCCACCACTGCCCAGATACATGTGTTTTTTGAAAATACAGCCCTCTAGCCAGATGTGGTAGTTCAACCCCAACACCACAGATGGGAAAGCAAGGAGGTTACCAGACAAGAGCGATAGTTCAGACTTTAATCCCAGCATTCAGGAGGTAGAATGCAAGTGGATCTCTGTGAGTTTAAGGCCAGGATGGTCTACACAGTGAGTTCCATGCCAGCCAGGGCTTCATAGTGAAAATCCTGTCAAAAAACAAAAAACAAAAACAAAAACAAAAACAAACAAGAAAACAAAAAACGGAAGCGGTTAAGAGCACTGGCTGCTCTTCCAGAGATCCTGAGTTCAATTCCCAGCAACCACATGGTGGCTCACAACCACCTGCAATGAGATCTGGTGCCCTCTTCTGGCATACAAAAAGAAAAGAAAAGAAAAAAACAGAAGCAGTCAGGCGGTGGTGTCGCTTGGCTTTAATCCCAGCATTTTGGAGGCAGAGGCAGGTGGATCTCTGTGAGTTTCAGATCAGCCTGGCCTACAGAAATAGTGCCAGGACAGCCAGGGACCGGGCTATAAACCCAGTCCTGAGAAACAAACAAACAAAAAAACAAAAAGGTGGGGTGGGGTGATGCCCACCTTTATTCCCAGCACTCAGGAGGCAGAGGCCAGAGATCTCCATGAGTGTGAGGCAAGCGCAGAACACACAGCAAACTTCAAGCCAGATTCTCTCTCTCTCTCTCTCTCTCTCTCTCTCTCTCTCTCTCTCTCCCTCCCCCCCTCTCACACACACACAAAGTGTTTGAATCTGATCTGTGTTCCCCAAAGGGAAAGAATTAAGATGAGTTAAAGTCAAGACACATTCATGGATTCACTCCACAGAGATTTTTTTCAGTATGTGAGTGCCACAGTTTTGAAAGAAAGATAGCAAAGCTTTAGTCTATTTCTCAACAGAAAAAGAAAAAGCGACCAGACAGTGGTGGCACATGGCTTTAATCCTAGCACTTGGGAGGCAGAGGCAGGTGGATCTCAGTTCAAGGCCAGCCTGGTCTACAAAGTGAGTTCCAGGACCCACAGGACTATTACACAGAAAAACCCTGTCTTGGAAAAACAAAACAACAACAACAAAAAAGAAAGATATTTAGTGAATCCCAGGCCAGCCCTACTCCAGGCTGTAGATAACAGAATGGCTTAAAAAAAAAATGAGTTAAAGGCAGTGTTAGACTTACGCACTTCTACCCCAAGATTCCAGTGCAACATGGGAAGGCCTCTATGTCAGATAGCTTTAGAATCTCCATCTTAATCCAAAGTGAAGATGCAAGCACTCAGGAGGCAGAGGCTGGGGGGTCTCTGTGACCTCAAGGCTAGTCTATACTACAAAGGGAGCCCAAGGCCAGCCAGAGATACTTAGTAGGACCCTGGCTCAAACAAAACAACCACCACCAAGGCCCTCCATTTCAGCATCTGGGACCATGCTTAAAAGCAATTTTTCTTCCGTGCCTTCACAGCTGGCTTTTTGAAGACTGTGTAAAGGCACTTGCCACCGAGCCTGACAACCAGAACTCCACCCCCTGCATCTGAATGGTAGAGTTTCCCTCTAGCTCTTGCAAGTTGTCTGTCCTCTGCATTGGAGCTGTGGCATGCAAATGCCACACACATACACTGTTTTACCTCTGTACAAAATTAGAAAGCCTTTCTTTGTTACACTAAATGCACACACACACACACACACACACACACAAATGAATAAATGTAAAACCATTATACTGTCATCCCATTAGAGTTACATTCCTGTGTTTGGGTTAGAGGCTGTCTTGCTGTGTACCCAGACTGGCATCAAATTCACAATCTTCGTGCCTCATTCTATCGAATACTGGAATGTAGCTAAGCACAACCATGGCAAGTGGGCACCAGGAGCTGGAGAGATGGGTCAGCAATTAACAGCTTTGTGATTGCTTTTGGTGATATTTTGTTTGGGCTCTAACAAATAAAGCTTGCCTGAAGATCAGAGGCAGAGCTAGCCACTAGTTAACCATAGAGGCCAGGTAGTGGTGGCACACACCTTTGATCCCAGCACATGGGATCTCATGCCTTTGATCCCAGTACTCAGAGGATGGAGATAGGAAATTGGTGGCTGGGTGGTAAGAGGAATATAAGGTGGGAGGAGACAGGATCTCAGCCCTTCAGTCTGAGAACTCCTTAGAGGTAAGAGGTCTCTCTAGTGGCTGGCTCCTTTACTTCTCTGATCTTTCAGCATTTATTTACCCTGATATCTGACTCAGGGGATGTTTTTTGGTTTTTTGGTTTTGGTTTTGGTTTTGGTTTTTTTTTTTTTTTTTTTTTTTTTTTTTTTTTTTTTTTTTGGTTTTTTGAGACAGGGTTTCTCTGTGGCTTTTGGAGACTGTCCTGGAACTAGCTCTTGTAGACCAGGCTGGTCTCGAACTCACAGAGATCTGCCTGCCTCTGCCTCCTGAGTGTTGGGATTAAAGGTGTGCACCACCACCGCCTGGCCCTGACTCAGGGTTATTATTATTATTATTATTATTATTATTATTATTATTATTGGTTTTTTTGAGACAGGGTCTCTCTGTGTAGCTTTGGAGCCTATCCTGTAACTCGCTCTGTAGACAGGCTGGCCTCAAACTCACATAGATCTGCCTGCCTCTGCCTCTGAGTGCGAGAATTAAAGGTGTGCGCCACCAACGCCCGGCCAGGGGTTTTTATTATTAAGAACAATTAGAATCCATGCTACACAGTTTGTTTGTGCTACTCTTCCAAATGATCTGAGTTTGGTTCCTAGTACTCACACTGGGCAGCTCACACCCCCACATGCAACTCCAGCTCTAGTGTGTCCTACTCCCTCCTGTAGCCTCTGTGGGCACCTGTACCCACCCACATGCATGAGTGTGTACACACCACACACACACACACACACACACACACACACACACACACACAATTTAATTGGTAACTTCACCCATTTCACAGATTGTTCTCAGCTATGCTCAGCCAGGTCCCATTGGTTGAATAGAGAGTACAAGTAGACTGACCTTTGCCTTCCTTTGAAGGGGCATCAGAGAGGGTTCACCTTTAAGGGTGGGGCTCAGGATTCAATCTATTGTTCCTACAGGACAGGATTTAAAGGAGCAGAGGTTGGGATTGGGTGGAATAATGGTGAAGTCAGGCTCACAGGAATGATTGAGTCCACCATGCTGCCTGGGAGGGCAGCACAGCTTTGACACCATCAGAGGCTGAGTGGAATGGAGGTCACTTAACATGTTCTCCATTGTCACAGCAGGGACTCTCACCCTGGTATGTTCCTGTGATGAGAGAGAAGGGCTCCTAAATCTTAGCCTGAAAGGATGTCAGAAAACAACTTGCTTCGAGGCGGTGGTGGCGCACACCTTTAGTCCCAGAACTTGGGAGGCAGAGGCAGGTGGATCTCTGTGAGTTCTAGGCCAGCCAGATGTACAGAGTGAGTTCCAGGACAGCCAGGACTATTATACGGAGAATGGAGAAGCCTTGTCTTGGTGGGGGGGACAGAGACAGAGAAAGAACTTGCAAGAGTAACTAGCTAAGAGGAAACTTCTGCCATTCAAGTCATAGCCTCTTTTCACAGCAATAAAAAGTATCTAAAACACCTGGTGTCCCAGGAGGGGTGGCTTTCTCCAGGGCATCATTGAGACTATAAACTTAATTGAATATATATGTGTGTACAGGCCTGGAAGAAGGGTGCATTCTTACAGTCAGATTCCAGTCACCCAAACTTGTCACTCTCTGACATCTCTATATGTATGGTGTGCATTTCCTCAAGGCCCATCTGGACCAGGTGCTTAGATGAGGAAGGGTGGGAAACTTTCTCCACAGTCCAGAACTGAGCCCGTCTTTGTCATGTTAACCATCAGTATATACCTGTGGCTCCCTAGCCACAGGGATAAAACATGAGACAAATGGTTCTCGACCTTCCTAATGCTGTGACCCTTTAATACAGTTCCTCATATTGTGGTGACTCCCAACTCTAAAATTATTTATGTTGCTACTTCATAACTGTAAATTTTTTGTTATTGTTTTTTGAGACAGGGTTTCTCTGTAGTGTTTTGGAGCCTGTCCTGGAACTCACTCTGTAGACCAGGCTGGCCTCAAACTCACAGAGATCCACCTTTCTCTGCTCCCCAGTGCTGGGATTAAAGGCGTGCACCAGGGGCTGGAGAGATGGCTCAGCGGTTAAGAGCACTGACTGTTCTTCCAGAGGTCCTGAGTTCATTTCCATGCAACCACAAGGTGGCTCACAACCACCTTGAATGAGATCTGGTGCCCTCTGCTGGCAAGCAGACAGAAGACTGTATACATAATAAATGAATAAAAATCTTTAAAAAAAATAAAGGCG
This sequence comes from Cricetulus griseus, assembly GCF_003668045.3. NCBI lineage: Eukaryota > Metazoa > Chordata > Mammalia > Rodentia > Cricetidae > Cricetulus > Cricetulus griseus. Next base: position 9,799,512 of record NC_048595.1, read on the forward strand.
TGAACTATCAACTCCCAACCGTAACTGTAATTTTGCTATTGTTATGAGTCATAATGTAATATGTTTTTCTGATGGTCTTAGGTGACCCCTGTGAAAAGGTCATTTGATCCCCAGGTTGAGAACCACTGCATTAGACTAAGGAGAGTCATTAGACTAAAGTCATGTCCAGGTAGATGGCCTAGAAAGGGTCTCCAGCTGTTGGGGAAACAAACTCAGTGAGGCTGAGTTGTCATTTCCTCCCTGCGAAGTCTGTCTAAGCCAACGGGACAGGACAAGCAAGAGAAGACAGCACTGGGGAAGGAGGCTCACCTTCACAGCTCCCAGGAGCGGCTGCAAACAGGCACCAGGCTGCCTCAGTCTCCCATCTGTGAAAGGCTGAGCACAGCTGGGGGCCGAGCAGACTAGTAATGAGTGACACAAGGAGTGAGGCTGAGCAATAAAGGTAAGCCTCCTCACCAGGAGCAGAGACTGTGCTGCTCTGTGGAGGCAGGGCTCAGTGGGCCCAAGGTTGTCACACCCAGGGAGGGTGCCAAATGTCTCCTCGCTGGTCCTTCTGAGTTTTCCTGCTGACGTCATCCGTCCACTGGTTGTGGTTTTGTGCCAGACAGTGGAAAGGAACTGCAGAGCTGGGGACTAAGCCAGTCAGAGTGATGAAGTAGGTCTCTGCCTAGAGTGAGGTGACTTTCGTAAGCCCATCAGGGAGCATCCTGGGCTTGACCTTCATACTGGGGTCAGAATGTCCTTGAGGCAGGCTTTCCTCTTCCTCTTTGAGGTTGTATCCCAGTCTCCACTACTCTCCTTAACCAACCTGCTTTGTCTCTCTTCTCTCAAAATCACTCCCTGCATCTTTACAGTCAAAATTTGCTTGTGCAAGGACTCAAGTATCCATCAGCTCAAACACCTCAAGTAGAGTGGTGTCAAAAATTTCCAATTAGGCCAGGCATTGGTGGCGCACTCCTTTAATCCCAGCACTCGGGAGGCAGAGGCAGACGGATCTCTGTGAGTTCGAGGCCAGCCTGGTCTCCAGAGCGAGTGCCAGGACAGTCTCCAAAGCTACACAGAGAAACCCTGTCTCGAAAAACAAAACAAAACAAAATTTTAGACCCCTCTAAATTCTACTAGGAAGAATCACAGACACTCTGCAGACCCTGGAAGATTGTTGTATGCAGGACTCCCAGCTCAATGTCCACCTGCCAGCCCTGGACTGATGTTCCCAGATCACTAAGGTCAATTTCCATGGAAACTATATCTGCATGCTTGCCCTAAAGAACCTGATACACGGCACTACCAAGCAAGCCAACCGATCCTAGAGTTGTACCCTGACCTTTTCAAATGCTGTGATGGCACGAGTGGTTTCCTTGTAGAGAGATTTATTCAGGTTGGTCCCGAGCTCATGGATACACTGAGGGCTATAAGGTAGCCGGAGACAGTCTGCTTTACTACAAGTATCTGCCTTCGGTGTAATGGCCATTCCATCTATGACCTGGACATGGGTCTGTGTTCCTGTTGACAGTAACTAGAGGAGGGGTACTTCTGGGCATTGAGAAATGAAATTCTAGTCCATGTGTGGGAAAATCTTGATACAGCCTTTTCAGATTAGATGGGGAATAGTTGACATGGAGAACAATGGGCTGTTGTGGACACGTGTTTTCTGGAACCAGAAAGACAATCCTGAATTTGTAAATGTGTTACAGAGACAGCTCAGCAGTTTAGAGCTCTTGTTGCTCTTGCAGAGGACCTAGTGTCTTAGTTAGGATTTCTATTGCTGCAATGAAACACCATGAATAACCAAAAAACAAGTTTGTGTGGTGGTGGCACATGCCTCTAATCCCAGCCAGCACTCGGGAGGCAGAGGCAGGCAGATCTATAGAGTGAGTTCTAGGACAGCTAAGACTATTTCACAGAGAAACCCTGTCTTGAAAACAAAGCAAGTTTGGGAGGAAATGTTTTATTTGGCTTACTCTTCCATATCACTATTCATCATCAAAGCAAGTCAGGACAGGAACTCAAACAGAGCAGGAACCTGGAGGCAGGAGCTGATGCAGAGGCCATGAAGGGTGCTGACTACTGACTTGCTCCCCATGGCTTGCTCAGCCTCCTTTCTTATAAAGCCCAGGACCACAAGTCAAGGCACGGCACCACCTACAATGGGCTGGACCTTTCCTCGTCAATCACTAATTAAGGAAGTACCTTACAGCTGGATCTATGGAGACATTTTTTTTCTCAACTTGAGGCTCCCTCCTTTAACTTGTGTCAGTAGACATAAGTCTAGCCAGCACACCTGGGTTCAGTTCCCAGCACCCACACATATAAAACTCCAGTTCTAGGGGTTCTGACCTTCTCCTTCCCAGAGTACCAGGCACACACTGGCACACATACATACAAGCAGGAAAGTGCTCGTATAGTAAAATAAAAAGCCTAAAAAATAATTAACTATGGCTCCTAGCATGACTAGTAATGTGTCCCTGGAATGGTAGTGGTAAAGTCACAGCCAGATGTTGGACGCTGCCCCCTGGTGTCCATCACTCATTCCACTTGTGCAGCTGTTCAGTGGATCACGTGAACAAAGTCTTCACTTACGGTGAGTGGTGCAAGGTGATCACAAAGGAGGTTTTGTGAATGGCAAGGGGTTGAAATTCCGAATACTCAGGCTATAAGCATTCAAAGACACACGAAAGGTGCTTAGTTAAAAGGAAAAAAGACCCAACACAGGGAATGAATGGGATCTGCAAAAGCACATGAGATGTCATCAGGACTCAGTAATCTGACGAGTCATCCCCTGGCCCAGAAGCCAGTGGTTGATTAAGGAAGGTAATGCCACACATCCTTACCAGCCTTGGAGGAGTCACTGAACCAGCTACAGTTCAGAGGGCTGTAGTCATTCCCTGGAGGTCTGAGGTCCCTGCCATCTGGCCCACATTTGGTGACTGGATGCCCTCAAGGAAACGTTACCCAGTATACTCTCAGCCAGCCTCCAGGTAAAACACAGAACATTCCTGAGATTTTTCGTGTGTTTTTATTTTCAAGACAAGGTTTCTCTGTGTAGTCCTGGCGATCCTAGAACTCACTCTGTAGACCAGGCTGGCCTCAAACTCAGAAAACTGCTGGCCTCTGCCTCCAGTCAGAGTGCTGGTATTAAAGGTGTGTACCCACAAATTAGAATTTTCTGTAGTATTCTGGGGTGTATTGTTTAGATTAAGGCATGAGAGAAGAGTAGGTTTTGATACAGCTAAACTCAAAGCCGCTCTACCTTAGGTATGCAATGGTTAGATGTTTTAAATGTTTTTAAATATGTGTGTGTGTGTGTGTGTGTGTGTGTGTGTGTGTTCACTTGCATATGCAAACAAAATCCATACAACAGGTTTGGAGGTCATAGAATAACTTGCCAGGATCTGTTACAAGATCCAGACCACTAGGCTTGACACTATCTGCCTTTGTCCTCTGAGCCATCTCACTGCCCCAAGATGTCACTTTAGACATCCTTCTTTTATGTCTTAAAGAAGACAAGTGCTGCCAGGCATTGGTGGCATATGTCTTTAATCTTAGCACTCAGGAGGCAGAGGCAGGCAGATTTCTGTGAGCTTGAGGCTAGCCTGGTCTACAGAGCAAGTTCCAGGACAACCTCCAAAGCAATACAAAGAAACCCTGACTAAAAAAAAAAAATAAAAAAAAAGGGTCCTGCGGCAGGTGCCCGAGCCTCAGGTGAGTCTGGGCACTTCTCTGACCACCCCCCCAAGCTCCCCCATCAACCCCTGCTCACTTCTGCCTGAACCCCACCCCCTGACAAGAGTGGACCTGCCCAGACCAGAAGACCCACCTGAGTCTGGACACACCTCACCCCTGTCTACACTCTACCCTCTGTCCTGCAGTGGGCGCCCAAGCCTCAGAGGCTGAGCCCTCCACCTGCCACTGGAGAGAGGGAGAGACCCAAACTGCACTCACTGGAAGAAAGGGTGGGAAGACAGAGTAAAAACACACTCAACAACAGAAAAACCAATATGACACCACCAGAATTTAGGGACTCCACACCAGCAAGATCTGAAAAGCCCAATACAGAGGATGAAGAAGAGATGGACCTCAAAAATTATATTAGGAAGATGAAACCTTTAAAGAGGAAACAAGAAGATCCCTTAAAGAAATAGATGAAAAAACAATAAAAAATTACATGAAATAGAGGAAAAAACAAACCAAAAAAAAATCAAGAAGTAAACAAGTCTCTTAAAGAATCTAAAGAAAGCCAAGAAAAAAACAACCAAACAAGTGAAGGAAGCACTAGAAACAGTTCAAGGCATGAAAGCTGAAAGAGACACAATAAAGAAAACACAGAACGAGGGGATGCCGGAAATAGAAATGCTCAGGAACTAAAGATGTGAGTATAACCAATAGAATTCAAGAGATGGAAGAGAGAATCTCAGTTGTTGAAGACTTGCTAGAGGATATACAGTCATCCACCAAAGAAAATCTCAAATCCAACAAATCCATAACACAAAATATCCAGGAAATATGGGACACCGTGAAAAGGCTGAACCTAAGAATGATATAGAAGGTGAAGAAATACAGCTCAAAGGTACAGAGAACATATTCAACAAAATCACAGGAGAAAACTTCCCCAACCTACAGAAGGATTTGCCTATGAAAGTACAAGAAGCGCCAGGCATTGGTGGCGCACGCCTTTAATCCCAACACTCGGGAGGCAGAGGCAGGCGGATCTCTGTGAGTTCGAGGCCAGCCTGGTCTCCAGAGCGAGTGCCAGGATAGGCTCCAAAGCTACACAGAGAAACTCTGTCTCGAAAAACCAAAAAAAAAAAAAAAAAAATTATAAGAAGCTTACAGAACACCAAACAGATTGGACCACAAAAAGAAGTCCCCTCCGACACATAATCATCAAAACACCAAACCTACAAAATAAAGAAAAAAATATTAAGAGCAGCAAAGGAAAAAGGCAAAGTAACATATAAAGGCAGACCTATCAGAATCACACCCAACTTCTCAATAGAAACTTTGAGCCAGAAGGTCCTGGATAGATATCCTACAAACACTAAAGGAGCTCGAATGCCAACCCAGAATACTGTACCCAGCAAAATTTTCAATCACTATAGATGGAGAAAACAAGATATTCCATGACAAAACCAGACTTAAACAATACATATCCACAAATCCAGCCCTACAGAAAGTTCTGGAAGGAAAACTCCAACCCAATGAAGATAACTACACTCACAAAAACATAGGCAATAGATAATCCAATTTTACCAAACATGAAAAGAAACAGGAGGGTGAAATACACACACAATGACACCACCAACAATAAATCCAAAACAAACAATAACCAACCATCAATGGACATTAATATTCCTCAATGTCAATGGTCTTAACCAGCCCATAAAAAGATACACGCTAACAGAATGGATACGAAGACAGAATCCATCCTTCTGCTGTATACAAGAAACACACCTCAACATCAACGACAGGCGTTACCTCAGAGTAAAGGGTTGGGAAAAGATTTCCCAAATGAGACCAAGAAACAAGCTGGTGTAGCAATCCTAATATCTAACAAATTAGACTTCAAACTAAAATCAATCAAAAGAGATTAAGAAGGGCATTTCATGTTCATCACAGAAGAAGTCCATCAAGATGAAGTCTCAATCCTGAACATTTATGCCCCAAATACGAAGGCACCCACATTTGTAAAAGAAACATTACTAAAGCTCAAACCACACATACTTATAGTAGGAGACTTCAACACCCCCTTTCATCATTAGACAGGACCACCAGGCAGAAACTTAACAAAGAAACAAAGGATCTAACAGAAGTTATGACCCAACTGGGTTTAACAGATAACTATAGAACATTCCATCCAAACACAAAAGAATATACCTTCTTCTCAGCACCACATGGCACCTTCTCTAAAATTGACCACATAGTTGGCAACAAAGCAAACCTCCACAGATACAAGAGAATTGAAATAACCCCCTGTATCTTATCAGATCACCATGCTTTAAAGCTAGAATTCAACAGCAATACAAATTGCAGAAAACCTACAAACTTGTGGAAGTTGAATAACACCTAATTGCACCATTCCTGGGTTGAGGAAGAAATTAAAAACTATCTAGAATTTAATGAGAATGTAGACACAACATACCCAAACTTATGGGACACTCTGAAAGCAGTGCTAAAAGGAAAGTTCATAGCACTAAGTGCCCTCATGAAGAAACTGGAGAATTGACAGAACAACTGAAAGCTTTAGAGCAAAAAGAAGCAAACTCACCACGGAGGAGTAGACGCCAGGAAATAAACTGAGGGCTGAAATCAATAAAGTAGAAACTAGGAAACCATTACAAAGAATCAATGAAACAAAGAGTTGGTTCTTCCAGAAGATCAACAAGATAGACAAACCTCTATCCAAACTAACCAAAAGGCAGAGAGAGAGCATGCTAATTAACAAAATCAGAAACGAAAAGGGGGATATAAAAACAGACACTAAGGAAATCCAGAGAATCATCAGGTCATACTTTGAAAACCTGTACTCCACAAAATTCAAAAATCTAAAGGAAATGGACAATTTTCTGGATAGATATCACTTACCAAAATTAAACCAAGAACAGATAAGCAGTTTAAATTGACCTGCAACCCCTCATGAAATAGAAGCAGTCATCAAATGCCTTCCAACCAAAAAAAAGCCCAGGGCCAGATGGCTTCACTGCAGAATTCTACCAGAAATTCAAACAAGAGTTAATACCAGTACTCCTCAAATTGTTCCACACAATAGAAGCAGAAGGGACATTGCCAAACTCTTTTTACGAGGCTACAAACACTTTGATACCCAAGGTACACAAAGACACGACTAAAAAAGAGAACTACAGACCAATATCCCTCATGAACATCGATGCAAAAATACTCAACAAAATATTGGAGAATCGAATCCAAGAACACATCAGAAAAAACATCCACTATGATCAAGTAGGCTTCATCCCAGGGATGCAAGGATGGTTCAACATATGAAAATCCATCAATGCAATCCACTATATAAACAAACTGAAAAAGGAAAACCACATGATCGTTTCACTAGATGCTGAAAAAGCCTTTGACAAAATCCAACATCCCTTCATGATAAACATCTTGGAGAGAACAGGAATAACAGGAACATATCTAAACATGTTAAAAGCAATATACACCAAACCAACAGCCAACATCAAACTAAATGGAGAGAAACTCAAAGCGATTCCTCTAAAATCAGGAACAAGACAAGGCTGTCCACTCTCTCCATATCTCTTCAATATTGTACTTGAAGTTCTAACTAGAGCAATAAGACAAGAAAAGGAGATCAAAGGGATACAAATTGGAAAGGAAGAAGTCAAACTTTCACTATTTGCAGATGATATGATAGTCTACATAAGTGACCCAAAAAACTTTACCAGGGAACTCTTACAGCTGATAAACACCTTCAGCAAAGTAGCAGGATACAAAATTAACTCAAAAAAATCAGTAGCCCTAGGCCGGGCATTGGTGGCGCACGCCTTTATTCCCAGCACTTGGGAAGCAGAGGCAGGCAGACCTCTGTGAGTTTGAGGCCAGCCTGGTCTACAGAGCGAGTGCCAGGATAGGCTCCAAAGCTACACAGAGAAACCCTGTCTCAGAAAAAAAAAATCAGTAGCCCTACTATATACAGATGATAAATGCAATGAGAAAAAAATCAGAGAAACATTACCCTTCACAATATCCACAAGCAAAATAAAATATATTGTGGAAACACTAACCAAAAAAGTGAAAGACCTGTATAGTAAGAACTTTGAGTCTTTAAAGAAAGAAATTAAAGAAGATACCAGAAAATGGAAAGATCTCCCATGCTCTTGGATAGGTAGAATCAACATAGTAAAAATGGCAATCTTACCAAAAGTAATCTACAGATTCAACGAAATCCCCATCAAAATCTCAACATAGCTCTTCACAGACCTTGAAAGAACAATACTCAACTTTATATGGAAAAACAAAAAACCCAGATAGCCAAAACAACTCTGTACAATAAAGGATTTTCTGGAGGCATCACCATCCCTGACTTCAAGCTCTATTATAGAGCCATAGTTCTGAAAATAGCTTGGTATTGGCACAAAAATAGACAGATAGAACAATGGAATCGAATTGAAAACCCTGATAATAACCCACACACCTAAGAACACCTTATTTTTGACAAAGATGCTAAATCTATACAATGGGAAAAAGATAGCATCTTCAACAAATGGTGTTGGCACAACTTCAGACATGCAGAAGATTGCAGATAGATCCATATCTGTCCCCATGCACAAAATTTAAGTGCAAATGGACCAAAGATCTCAACATACATCCAGCCACACTGAATCTTCTAGAAGAGAAAGTGGGAGATACCCTTGAACGAATTGGCACAGGAGACCGCTTCCTGAACATTACACCAGTAGCACAGATACTGAGATCTGCAATTAATAAATGGGACCTCCTGAAACTGAGAAGCTTCTGTAAGGCAAAGGACACAGTCAGTAAACAAAACGACAGCCCACAGAATGGGAAAAGACGTTCACCAACCCCACATCTGACAGAGGACTGATTTCCAAAATATACAATGAACTCAAGAAGCTAGCCACCAGAACACCAAACAATGAAATTAAAAGATGGAGTACAGAACTAAATAGAGAATTCTCAACAGAGGAATCTGAAATGGCTGAAAGACACTTAAGAAAGTGCCCAAAATCCTTGGCCATCAGAGAAATGCAACTTAAAACAACTCTGAGATACCATCTTAAACCAGCCAGGATGGCTAAAATCAATAACACCAATGACAATCTATGTTGGAGAGGATGTGGAGAAAAAGGAAACTTAATTGCTGGTGGGAGTGCAAACTTGTAAGACCACTTTGAAAATCAGTATGGTGACTCAAGAAAATGGGAATCAGTCTACCTCAAGATCCAGCAATTCGTCTCTTGGGCATGTACCCAAATAATTCACGTTCATACAACAAGGGCATATGTTCAACCATGTTCATAGCAGCATTGTTTGTAATAACCAGAACCTGGAAGCAACCTAAATGGCCCTCAAGTGAAGAATGGATAGAGAAAATGTGGTCCATTTACACAATGGAGTACTACTCAACAGAAAAAAGCAATGGAATCTTGAAATTCGCAGGCAAATGGATGGAACTAGAAGAAACCATCCTGAGTGAGGTAACCCAGTCACAAAAAGACAAACATGGTATGTACTCACTCATATATGAATTTTAGACATAGAGCAAAGGATTACCAGCCTACAATCCTCTTCACCAAAGAAACTAGGAAACAAGAAGGACTCTAAGGGGAAAAATGCATGGATCCCAGGAATGGGAAGGGGCAGGAACTCCTGAGCTAATTGGGAGCGTGAGGGTAGGGGAGAGAGAGCTGCCAGAATGAGAGCAGGAGAGAAGTGGAGAGGATGAAAAGGAGGAGCAGAAATGTTGAGTTGGGGGAAGAATAGAGGAGAGCCGGACGAGAGATACCATATCAGAGGGAGCCATTATAGGTCCAAGGAGAGATCTGGCACTAGGGAGACTTCCAGAGATCTACAAGGATGACACAAACTGATAATCTAGGCAATGGTGGAGAGGATAACCTAAATGCCCTTCCCCTATAGTGAGACTGATGACTGTTTTTTTATGCCACCCTAGAGACCCTCATCCAGTGGCTGATGGAAACAGAGGCAGACACCCACAGATATACCCTGAACTGAACTCTGGAATCTAGTTGCAGAGAGGGAGGAATGAAGATCAAAGTGGTCAGTACAGGCTGGTGAAACCCACAGAAACAGCTGGCCTGAACAAGGGGGAGCATATGGACCCCAGACTGCTGTCTGGGAGGCCAGTACAGGACTGATCCAGACCCCTGAACATGGATGTCAATGAGGAGGCCTCTGCACTCTAGGGGGCCCCTGGTAGTGGATGAGTCTTTTTCCCTGGTGTAAGGAGGGACTTTTGAGAGCCCATCCCATGTGAAGGGATGCACTCTTGCTTGGACACATGGGGGAGGGCCTAGGCCCGGCCCAGGATGATGTGGTGGACTTTGAGGAGCCCCCATCGAGGGTCCTACCCTGCCTGGGGAGTGGAGGGTGAATGGGGTGGGGGTAGGTCTGGGGTAGGAGGTAGGGGTGGAGAGGGAGAAGGGATTGACATGTGAAACAAGCTTGTCCCTAATTTGAACTAATAAAAAAAAAAATAACAAACACCAAAAACAAAACAAGGTAAGTCTGGCCTGGTGTTGGTAGCACACACTCGGGAGGCAGAGGCAGGCAGATCTCTGTGAGTTCGAGGCCAGCCTGGTCTCCAGAGCAAGTGCCAGGATAGGCTCCAAAGCTACACAGAGAAACTCTGTCTCAAAAAAAAAAAAAAATTAATAAGTCTGCATGAGTGTAGTAGTTTCAGACCCTAGTCACACTGAAGACTGAGAGGCTTCATCTCCTACTCAATATCCCTGATGGTTTTTGGTTTTCCATCCTTCAGATAACTGTGGATGGTAGTTGTGAAAGAGGAAACATCTGGCCAGGCTTGGTTTGACCAATCTGTAATTGTAGGAGTTGGGGAGCTGAGGTTTAAGATTCAGGTATCCATGCCATGACAAGTTTAGCTACATAGAATTAGAGGCCAGTGTGGGCTTGAGTTTTTATCGCAAAAAGGCAAGATACAAAGCCATTTAGAACCAAGCCTGCCGGTGCATGTGTAGTCCTAGAACTCAAGAGGCTGAGGTAGGATCATCTTGAGTGCTAGGCCAGATAGAGGTCCATAGAGACCTGGACATTGTGCCCTTCCCAAACCATTCCCACAAAAGTATAAGGTCACAGAGCAGTGTGATGACCAGGATGAGGGACTGACTCCCCTTACTAAGACAGACAGTGATCTCAATGGAATAGCTGATCTTAAAAACCCACCACAAGTTCAGAGGTCCAATCAATACTTTAGGAAGGCCACAAGGGAAATCTGCCCATCAGTTTGGAGGCCTTTGTGCTCAGGTGGCCAGCTAGAGGTGGGGAACAGTATAGCCCCACAGAAATGTAACTTATGGTCTAGGCATGGTGGAACATGCCTGCGATCCCATACAAGAAGTAGAGGCAGCAATTTTTTTTAAAGATTTATTTATTATGTACAGTGTTCTGCTTGCATGTATGACTGCAGATCTGAAGAGGGCACCAGATCTCATTACAGATGGCTGCAAACCACCATGTGGTTGCTGGGAATTGAACTCAGGACCTCTGAAAGAGCAGTAAGAGATGTCTCTCCAGTCCCTCGGCAGTAGATCTACACAGCTGCATTCCAGTTTATCTTTTCCACAGCCCTCGTGGATGTGTGAGCTTGTCTGGGTTACAGTTGGAGAAGACACAGTTCATGGAGAGAATGGCACAGTATCAAGAGTCTGAGGCAGCTGGGCATGCAGTGTCCAGTCAAGAAAGAGATGAATGTGAATGTTCTACTCACTTTTCTGTTCTTAATTGACTTCAGGGTCACACCCCACAGGGTGGTGCCACCCACACTACGGTGAGCCTTTCTTCCTCAGCTAAATTTCTCTGGAAACAGTCTCTCAGTACAAACCCAAACTTGGCTCCTGATGATGCTAGGTCTTACCAAGTTTACAAGGTTTATGTCACAATGGGCAGATGGTCTCTCACAGTCTCCTGCTCCTCCTCCATACTGGCCCAGTGGGCCTTACTCCCAGCTTTCAAGTCTGTACATGATGCACTAAACAGAACAAAAATATGTGACTGACTGTGTATTTTGATGCTAAGGATTCTTGGGCTTCAGTCTCATTGTGTTTTTGTCTTCCTTATGGTCACAAAACAATATCCATAGGGCCATTGTTCTATGTCAACACGACCTCTTTTTCTTTTTTTACTATTTAGCCTTGACTGGCCTGGAATTCACATAGATCTACTTGCTTCTGCCTCCCAGGTACTGGGATTGAAGGTGTGAGCCACCATTGTCCAGCTTATAGCATGACTACTCCTAATAAAAAAATCCAGTGTTATTTTTCTTTCAAAGAAATTTAACAGTGCCTAAAGCCTACTTCTCTGTGCCCCCTTGATGACACAAGAAACCCCTGGATTTCATTTCTCAGTGTCCAGGAGTAACTTTTTCAATCGGACTGCCAGCAGGAACATAGTTTAATTTCCAGGCTATAGACACAGCGTTCATTACACCCAGAGCAGAATCCAGCACCAAAGCTGACCTTCTCAGGCTGCCTTATGGCCCGTAGTGTAGTCATGAGTGAAGAACAAAGTTGGATAAATCTATCTAAAATGAGGCTACCATTATCATAGCACTCCAAAGGGGCAGGGTATAGCTCATGGGTCAGCTGCCTCAGTTTGGCTGTGCGATGCACAAGGTCCTCTAGGACGAGCATGGATATGCCATTGCCGTAAAAGTTGATCTTGGTGAGCTGGGAACACTGGCTCAGGCCAGGCAGAAGGGCAGTGATGTGGGAGTCATTCAGCTCACAGCCTTCAAATTCAAGGGTCTGCAGAGTGGCTGTAATGCTCTCTAGTAGAATTTGGATGGGCTTAAAATGGAAAAAAAATAATGGAATACCACTCAGATTCAGGTGTTTGAGCTGCCAAAGGCTCTGACATTGAGGTAAGAGGTTTAAGTCTGACTGTGAGACTAGGCTGAGAGTGATGGACAGGGTCTCCAAGGGGTTCTTCAGGCACCTAGAGAGAGACCAAGAGGTTAGTTGTGGCAAGTGGTATAGGAACATGTTCTTGGCAGTGTTTATCTTGTGTAGAGGGGACCACTTGATCAAAGGTCAGTCTGACTACATATTGGAGGTCAGTATCAAGGATACTGCCTATGAGAGTCAGCAGACTCAAGTTACCCTTCTAGGCTAAGGGGTCTAACTATCACTGTGATACTGGTACAGCCCATGGCTCTACAACTCGCTTTAATATTCAGAAAGCCATGGTGCTGTCTACATTAGGCCAAAAGGACACACACACACACACACACACACGATGGACCAACTCAGCCAAGACCTATCATGGTGTACCAACTGTGGGGTTCAATGACTCCCTATATCCTAAGAACAACACTGTCCCTGTTCACAGTACTTCTTCTCTGTCTCTTACTCTCAACTCCAATGTCACTCATTTACCACCTGTTCAGATGTCATCCGGGCTCAAAACAGCTTTTCACACTTGGGGAATTAGAGTCAGACACAGCTGCTGGCCTGGAAACTGCAGGAGTATTAGCTTCTTTCTGTGCTCCGTTCTCTTCCCTGTTCTCATCCCCTTAGCTTAAACACACTTCCTATGGAGGAAATCACAACCCACCCCAGCTCTGGCCTACCCTCCTGGCCATCTGTCACGACCACCAATCTCTACTGCAAACGAGAAAGGTCTGCTGTGGTAACAGAAACAGTTAGCTCTCCACCCTTCCTTACCTGACCAAATGATCCATGTGGCCACTGAAGGAGTAGACCTGATTCATGTAGAGATGCTGGAGACAGTTGAGTTTGGAGAACTGAGAGAGAAACTTGTGGACATACTCCATCTCTGTAAAGGTCTTTCTAAGACAGTGATCCACATAGACTCCTGCCATAAGGAATTTTTGAAGATTTCTCATCTGGCCTAGGTAAGGTGCAAAGTGTGCTAGGGCTTCCAGCCGCCAACGTGAATTCAGTTCCAGCTCTTGGATAGTGTCTGGTTCAAATACTTTCAGGATCTCTATGATAGTACAGACAGGCAATACCTTCATCTGCAACTTGGGGCAGCAGAACTGTAGGGACTTCTTCCTTGGCTTGGCCCACTGCAACAAGTGGGTATGACACTCATCAAGTCTGCAGAATTTGAGGCAAATGTCTACTATTATCTTCAAGGGCTGTCTCTCCTCTGATTTTGGAAGGTCCTCCAGTTTTTGCTGCTTCCTTATGACCTGTGGTGAGCAGGCATGATCTTCTGCTCCACCCCATACATGCCAAAAGTTGTGGTTCACGGCCCGAAAATCCACCACTTTTAGCTTACAACTCCTGTAGTTAAAACAGGTGTCAGTTTCAGAAGACAGGCCAACATGGTTCTCAGCCTCTGGCTTTAGTCCACATCTCAAAGTCAGCTGTTCCCTTTGTGCACTGCTTCCGGGGAATGCTTAAAGGTTTTCATACATGGGCTTTTGTAACCCTTTATTTTATTCTCTCTATTCTATCACCCTTGAACCCAGTCTGGTCCCACTTCTGGTTTGAGTTTGGGAGGAGGCGTGGATAGGCTCTTTTCACTTTGGCTGCATCTGTTCTAAGCTGTCCCCCATATCCAGGAGCCCCTTACCAGATAGCTCAGCAATAGCCAATACCGCTACAGTTCAGCAAAATATGCCATCAGGTATCGGGTCCATTTTTACTCTTATTCTCCCTGACCCCAGTTATCTCTTCCTGGCACTGCCAGAGACCTCCTTCTTCACTACCTGAGTCTCACTCACCTGGGCCAAACCTGTGTGAGCAGCAAGTCTACTCCATCCAGCACAGCCTGCAAGGTCTCCAGGTGGGGGTTTTTCATCAGCGATCCCACAGGGAGGCAGGGGAAGGGCCATACTGCTACCATAGCTCTCAGGATGTTAGTTTGTCTGTGGTTGAAGGCCTCCTTGAACACTGGTGGGAACAGCACCCAGGGCAGATCCTGCACAGCAGAGATGGCCAAGGCCTCGACTCTCAGCAGGCTCTGCAACGCCAGCTGCACGAGTGTGGGTAGGGTCTGGAAGCTCATCCTGATGACTCTTCAAGAAGTATCCTACAGAACTTTCCAGAAAAAAAAAAAAAAAAAAAAAAAAAAAAAAAAAAAAAAAAAAAAAAAACATGCTTTCTAGCCAAGGGCTCAGGAAAGTCTTTTACTTCCTCACAGCAACCAACTCAGGGCCACAGTCACTACTATGGCAATGAAGAAGATCTCATTGGTTTAGTCCTTTCCACTCAGCATCTCTTGGTCTCAAGGCCAAACCCTTCTGAATGACAATTTGGGGATCCTTTCACAAATACCCACATTCCCCACTATGTATCCAATCAACCACTGTTTCCCTGAATCCATCCTCACTGAGAAGGGGTTACCTGGGAGCCTGAAGGCTGAGGCCTGTCCTTTGATTGTGAATAGACTGTGCTGAGCATGTTTTTAAGTCTAGCACTCAGGCCTGCGAAGGAGGTAAAGGAAACACCCTGTACTAAACCTTCCCCCAGTGTCCATCCACCCTGCTGACCCTGTCTGGAACAACTGAGAGAATTTGGGGCAGCATTCTAGATTATCTTCTGATACTCCCAAGTCTGCTGTGGTGGTCCTCACCTGAACCAGCATTTGGAATTAGGCAGGAAAACT
Organism: Cricetulus griseus; assembly: GCF_003668045.3. Lineage (NCBI taxonomy): Eukaryota > Metazoa > Chordata > Mammalia > Rodentia > Cricetidae > Cricetulus > Cricetulus griseus. Next base: position 9,814,839 of record NC_048595.1, read on the forward strand.
GTAAACTCATGCTAACCTGACACAGAGAGAGTCTGAAATGTAAAACCAGCAACAACAACAAAAACTAAAGAAAGTCAGTAAACCAAGAAGTTAGAAAAGGAAATCAGTTACATACAGCTTCGAGGTGCTATGTGGGTGCTAGGAACTGAACCTGAGGCCTTTTCAATAGTAAGTGCTCTTAACAGCTGGGCCTTTCCTCCGGCCCGCTCCCAAAATAAGTTGGGTGGGCTTTTTTGTTGTTGTTGTTGCTTTGTTTTGCTTTGTTTGTTTGTGTTTTCGATTTTTCAAGACAGAGTTTCTCTGTGTAACAGCCCTGGTGGTCCCGGAACTCAATTTGTAGACTAGGCTGGCCTCAAACTCACAGAGATCCGACAGCCTCTACCTCCAGAGTGCTAGGATTAAAGGCATGTGCCACCACCGTCCAGCCAAAATAAGATTTTAAAAAAGTCCTCAGGCTGGATTGGTGGGGCACGCCTTTAATCCCAGTACCCAGGAGGCAAGTGAATCTTTGAGCTGGAGGCCAGCCAAGTCTTCATAGACAGTTCTAGGCCAGCCAGGGGTCTCTCTATTAATTAAAACTCCCTTAGTCCCTTGGGCTTTTGGTTCCAACACAGGATGGAACAGGTAGAGTAAAGCAAATTTTGAGGCCAGGTTGGACTTCACAGTGAATTCCTGTCCTTCGGTTCTTCTGGTATTAAAAACAAGGAAATAAACTGTAAAATGCTTGGGGATTGGGCCTGGTGGCAATCAGAAGGCAGAAGTAGGCAGATCTCTTGAGTTTAAGGCCAGCCTGGTCTACACAGAGTTCCAGGATGGCCAGAACTACATGGAGCAGTGGTTCTCAACCTTCCTAATGCTTCAACCCTTTAATACAGTACCTCATGTTGTGGTGACCCTCAACCATAAAGTTATTTTCATCGCTACTTTATAACTATAATTTTGCTACTCTTATAAATTGTAAAACTGGAAATAGAGAGTCACCAAAGGGTTTGATACACCTAGGTTGATAACCACTGACAGAGACCCTGTCTCACCTGGCAGTGGTGGTGCATGCCTTTAGTCCCAGCACTCAGAAGGTAGAGGCAGGCGGATCTCTGAGACCAAGCCTGGTCTACAAGAACTAGTTCCAGGACAGCCTCCAAAGCCACAGAGAAACCCTGTCTCTCTACACAACCTCTGCTGCCCTGGAATTCACCAGGCTAGCCTTGAATTCAAAGACCTCGATGCCTCTAGGATCAAATGCATACCCCACTGTGCCGCACACATTTTTAATTCTAACACTCAGGAGACATAGGCAGGAAGGATCATGGCAAATTCCAAACAGGCTGAGCTACATAACCAGTCCCAGGTTAGTATGAACAACTTATTGAAAGGGAAAAACGAAACTCAAAGGCTTCACTTCAAATAATTTAAAAATAAATTTATTTTTAAAGCCCTCTGCTTTAGCAGCCATGACAGGCTACAGAACAGACACATAGGCCTCTGACACAAGGAAACTCTAGATCCTCTGGCCTCCTGGAGCCCAGGGACAAAACTGAACACAAAGAAACTCCAGACCCCTCCCCCACCCCAACTTTGTAGGTACTTGGATCCTGGGAACTGTTTGGCCACAAAAGAAACTCCAGGGGAGACCAAAAACCTCCAGGATACAGTTCTGAAAACTATTGATATCCATGAACAACAGGCCACCTACAAGTAACAAGACAAAGCCATAGGAACTACAGAATGTTCCCTCTCAGCATCGACCAATAAGAATACCTGGTACACAGGTATTTCATGCCAAAATATGACTTTGAGAAATTTCTTGACTGTTCACCAAATGTCAACCAATCAGAAACCAACCCATACCTACTGATGTAATCCTGTAACTTTTTTCTTTAAAACCTAGCAATAGACAGGGAACTTCACCCCCTCTGGAGGCTGCTGTGTCAGCTTGCTAGATGGGTCCCTCCCTCAGTGTAGGATAAACAATTTAATAAACCTTATACATTTGCATCGGTGGTCTGTCTCCCTGGTCTCTTTGGAGATCCTTGTGACTCAGGCACAACACTTATCATAGCAAGACCCTGCCTCAAAAACATAAAACACAGCAAAATACCTGAGACAAAGGCGAGCCGCATTTACAGTCAAAAGCAATGTCTACAATGTACTCATCAGAAGAGAAATCAGGATTTCTTGTGCCAGCTTAGCTCTCATATGCCCAGTGGAGTGGCTAGACTGGGTGAGACAGAGTGTCCTGATAGAAGAGAGTGACTTACCAGATTGGAACACTGGCGGCAGGTTTGGAGATCCCAGCAAGGACAGGAAGTGACTCCTTTGAGCTTTTGTCTACCTTTTTCCTCTCATCGCATATCCTCTTTGCAGCCCCACCTACTACCATCCGGTTGGACGTCTGAGTCTCCACCCAGTTCATCCTATCTAGATAGTGACTTAATAATATACCCATGCAAGAAAGAAGACACACTGACTCAGGTGAAAGTCCAGTTTATGGACTCATTCCGTAAGGAGGTTTTATTGTTGCTGCTTCTGGACTCACTCCACATTGAGTAGGTGTTTTGTTGTTTTTCCTTTCTTTTTTCTTTCTCCCTCCTCCCCCTTCCTCCCTCCCTCCCTCTCTCTCTTCCTCCCTCCCTCTCTCCCTCCTTCCTTTCTTTCATTTTTTGTTTTCCAAAACAGGGTTTCTCTCTGTAGCTTTGGAACCTGTCCTGGAACTCGCTTTGTAGACCAAGCTGGCCTCAAACTCACAGAGATCTGCCTGCCTCTGCCACTGAGTGCCGGTATTAAAGGTGTGCGCCACCACAGTCCGGCCACAGTTGAGTTTTATTAGTAACTAATGTTACAGTTTTGAATATGCCAGCGAAAGGTTTAATCTGTTGTGATAATTAGAAAAAGAAAAGCCTCAGGCTGGAGAGATAGGTAATCAATTAAGAGTACCACTGCCTGCTCTTTCAAATAAATTCAATTCCCAGCAACCACATGTTTGCTCACCATCATCTGTAATGAGGTCTGGTGCCCTCTTCTGGCCTGCAGGCATACATACAGGCAAAATAACACGGTTTTTTTTTTTTTTTTTTTTTTAGTTTTTCGAGACAGGGTTTCTCTGTGGCTTTGGAGGTTGTCCCGGAACTAGCACTTGTAGACCAGGCTGGTCTCAAACTCACAGAGATTCGCCTGCCTCTTCGAGTGCTGGTACTAAAGGCGTGCGCCATCACCACCAGGCTACAGAGAAGGATTTCTGTCCATCCTGAAATTACAGATGTGTTCTGGAGTTAAAAGGTTTTAAATCCCAGCACTTGGAAGGCAGCGGCAGACAGACCTCTGAGTTCCAGGCCAACATGCTTTACATAGTAAGTTCCAGGACAGCCAGGGCCATGTAGAAAGACACTGGGTTTAAAAAAAAAAAAAAAGAAGCCAAAAAATAGTAAGAAGGAGGGAGAGAGGAAGGGAGAGAGGGAGGGGAGGAGGGGGAGGGAGGAAGGGGGGAGGAGGGAGAAAGAAAAAAGAAAGGAAAAACAAAACACCTACTCAATGTGGAGTGAGTCCAGAAGCAGCAACAATAAAACACCTCCCATTCAGCATACTAAGGCAAAACTGCTGGAGCCCACTATCCTTGTGGAACAAAGGGAATACAACCTCGGTCTCCCCAGAAAGTAGATGGTGTTTCGGATGGCATTAGATCAGCCCAGGCCCTTCGGAGGGTGAAATCATGGGGCCCATGGCAAAGAGCATCACGACTCAGAGAAGTGGATTGTGTCCAAACCTTGAAAGCTCCTGAGAGTGCCAGCTGTGGCAATTTGGAGTGTTGGAAGGATAAAAAATGAGGAGTATATCCCAGGCACCCTGATGGCCACCACCTGGAACCTTCAGATGTAGCCCCACAGGGGATGAACCCTGGCAACAATGAGTCCCAGAGTCTGTTGCTCTTGAACCTACAAGGATGTTCTTTCCAACCCAGGTGAATGTTAATTAATGAGAGCAGGACTCAGAGATACAGGTTGCGATCTAGGAAGAAAGCTGAGGCAGGAAGAATGCAAATTCAGTAAGTTCAGAGTCCAGACTGCTCTCAGCGGAAAGCTCAGAGGGACCCTGCGAGATAGCCCAGAGTAGCTGGACAGAGTTCACCTCTGTGCCTGGCTAACGACTGCAAGATGCTTCAGTGGTAAAGGGCACTTGTGTTCTCGAAGAGAATCTGGGTTTGATTCCCAGCACCCACATGGGAGCTCACAGTAACCCCAGTTCCAGGGAAAGACGCCCTCTTCTGGCTTCCCAGGCACTGCAAGCGCATGGCACACATACAGACACGCAGGTAAAACACTCATACATGCTCGCAGTGAGCACACTTTTCAGAAACAGATACACACAGTCCTTAGAAAACATCAGAATTTATTGACTAACAATAAATCCACATAGTACATCAATTTTGTTGTCTATAATACACTAAATACTATGATTTCACCTGATAGCCATAGCCACTAACAATCCAAAAATTTTTCCAATTTAATTACTCATTATACTTCAAACAATGATATGCAGGCTACAGTGTAGCTAATGGTGAAAGAATTGGAGATGCCAGACTTGGTGGAACAGGCCAGCACTGAGAGGCAGAGGCTAGCCATGGTTTTCTGTGAGTTTAGTCCAGCCTGGTTACATACCAAGTTCCAGGACTACCAAAAGAAACAATCTCAAACACACACACACACACACACACACACACACACACACACACACACACACAGAGGCAGGCTGTAGATGTAGCTCATCGCATAGGATGCAGAATGCTTGCCTGGCAAGCATGGAACTATATAGGTTTGGGCCAAAGAGTTGGTTCAGTAGGTAGACAGTGACAACTGAGTTCAATTCCCAGGTCCCTCTAGGAGAACCAACTCCTGCAAGTTGTCCCGACCCTGACCCTCCCCTGAAACACACACATACACCACTGTACATGTAAACACACACTGTGTCAATGGAAAGCTCTGGGCTTCTTTTGCCCAGAAAAAGCACAAAAACCAAGTATAGCATTTACATTTGTAACCCAACAGGCAGGAGGCAGAGACTATCAGAAACTAGAGGAGAACGCTAAGAATCTGGGCATAGGAATACAGCTCAGTGGTACAGCTCTTCCCCACAGCCAGGGAGGCCAAGTTCAGTTCCCACCACTAAATTAGGAGAAGCCAGTCAGTTGCAGCGGTGTGGCGTTCACAATTTGACTCCGAGGCCAGTCTAATCTACTTAGTGAGTTCTAGGACAGCCAGGGCTATGGGGAGATCCTGTTTCAAAACAAACCAAAGTTCAAGCATGGATGCGTGAGGCTATAACCCCAGCATAGGGTCGGTAAAAACAGGCAGACCCACGGGAGCTCTCGGGGCAGCAGGTTCTGTGAACCATCAAGCCTGTTTCCATGAGACCCTTGTCAGGGGAATCAGAGTAAAACACAGGACACCTGATGTTTTCCACAGCCTTGTTTTTAGACATACACATTCAACACACACACACACACACACACACACACACACACACACACACACACACACACACACGCACACACACACACACACACAATTAAAGAGGTCTGTCAGTCAGAGTACTGTGCTGTAGCCCAGGGGCAGAGTTGGGAGCTCACTGCTATCCATGGTCTAATGACACACGTCAGTGGATACCGCCATGGCCCAGTGCTAGATGCTCCTCTTTACCTGATTGTGTGAGGGGGAGAGAGCTGCCGTCTTCAGTGTTCTGGAGTGTTTAGTAATGTCATAAAAGCTGACTTTCTGCTAGGGTTTATGTATCCTTGCCCATATATTCCTGGTTCCATTAATAAGTGCAAAGGTGGCAGTATTTTATGAGTGTCAATGCATGATGGATGGTGTGTCACAGTAATGCTGGGTGTCGGCTGACTCACAGACCAGACAGCCATCCGGCCTCAGCAGTACAAACCAATTTTGAAATTATTTTAGATGTATGTGTTGTGTTTTGCCTGCATGGGTGTCTGTGCACCACATGCTTGCCTCGCGCCCCCCAGAGGCCAGAAGAAGACATCAGACCCTCTGGAACTAGAGTTAGGGATGATTGTAAGCCACCATGTGGATGTGGGAAATCCAACCTAGGTCCCCTGCAGGAGCGGCAAGTGCTCTAAATGGGGGAGCCATCTCTCTAGCCCCCAGAGTACTGCTATATAAAATGCTACTCTTCCACTGAGGAACACAAGACACAGCTACAGAATCAGTTAAAGGGTAGAGAACCAGGTCTGAAGGTACAAGCCTATATATATACTCAGCACTAGGAAGATAAAGGTAAGACAACCAAAAGTCATAGGACTTTAGTAGATTTGAAGGTGGAAACCAGCTTCAGCATCCAGGCAGAAATGATGGTCCCAGTCTAAAATCATGTGTTAGCTATCCTCCCACCAGACACCTGTGTGTTGCCTTTTGCCTCCCAGTGTCCACGGGAGAGCCTGCTGTGTATGTGCACCTCATTGAATAGGTGGCCAACAAGTCCCAACATGTCATACACATAGCACGACTCAAAGGGGGAAGACAGGCTCTGGCTGCCCAATAGTTCTCCCTGCAGCTACACACTCGACACAGGCTCAAAATTCACCTCGAGGCCCTGGTCACTAATCATCACAGCTTGGGACAAGGGTTATCTGTGACCCTTGGTGTCTCAGCTTGATCTGGTGATCTGTCAAATCCCTCAAGAAACGCTTGGAGGCATAGTTTCCACTCAAGTTGAACAGGGTGAGCTGGGTACAGCGTCTCAGAGCCGGCAGGATGGCACTGAGTTGGGAGTCCGTCAGCTGACAGCCCTCCAAGTCCAGGGTCATCAAAGCAGGTGCAGTTTTTAGCAACAGAACTCGCAGGGGCTCTGGGCTGAAATGAGTTAGTTTGACGCATTTCAAAATCAGGTGTTTTAGCTGGCTCATGCACAGGAACTCAGCCAGATGGGTCCAGTCTGATTTTGAGAGAAAGCAATGGGTCACCGACAGGGTCTCTAAGGGTGCCCTTAACCACCTAAAAGAAAGCAAGAAGACAGTTCTGGGAATATGCGTGTGCTCCAAGGTCTTTCTAATCACATGGTCAAAGCCAGTAGCCACAGCACTTCATGACAGCCTGCTCCCTCAACTCGCTACTGAGAGGCCTGTCACTGTCGCGGTAGGATCGGCCCAATCCCAGATTGCAAATGCCTTTCCACACATGGAGGACCAACCAAAATCAATGCGGGCAATATCTGGCGATGTGCCTGTGGGTTCACTGACTGGTCTCTTCACAGCCGGTTCCTGTTCAGAATGCTTCACCTTCACCCCGATTCTCAACTCTTGACGTCACATTCCCCATCTACTCAGCCTCTGAGGTCAAAACAAAGCCAGGTACGGTGGTACACACCTGTGGTACTACCAGGGAGCCGAGACAAGAGGAGGACTGCAGGGAGGACAGGCCTACACAGGATGACCTCGCCTCAAAAAACAGCCTGTCCCTGATGAGGAACTGGAGGCAAGCTGAGCAGAGCTCAGCATGCAGTGCTCCCCTCTACAATGCCCTCCTCTTTTTCCCTTTTCCAATGTCCCTTAGACACTTGCTAAGAACGAAATCTGAGCCCACTCTTACTAAATCTCATTCCTAAAGAGGTTTCCTAGCATGGTACCCCTCTCCAAACCACCAACCCCAGCTTGGCCCTACTCCTTTGTGTTAGTGGCTATGGGAGACCCTGCTCCAGGACAGCAGACACAAAGCGATGCCTTGATATTCTAATGCTTTGGCAGCACTAATCTACCAGTAGCTGCAGCGAGCAGGTAGCCACTGTTGAGAGGCACAACAAGGCTTTGCTTTACTTCAACGAGACCCCTGACCATCCCTCCTTACCAGAACAGCTGGTCCAGGTGGCCCTCTAGGAAGAAGACATTATCCAGGTGCAGGCTCTGGAGGTGCTTCAGCTTGACAAACTGCGAGGTGAATTGGGTAATGATCTGATCCTTCTCCACTGGGGTGAGAAAGACACCCGACCAGAGGCTGGAGAGAAGGAGACTACGCAAGTTCCTCATACGGCCCAGGTAAGGGGAGAAGTTTAGCAGGCAGGTAGGATTATTCATGCAGAGCAAACTCAGTTCCTGGATAGAGTCCAGATCCAACCTCTCCAAGACTCCTCTGTGGTAGCTGATGGCCATAGACCAGATCTGGAGCTTGTTACAGCACAGGCGCGTCTGACCCTCCCTCTGACCCACCCACTGAACCAGGAAGGACTCTGCGGATGTTAGTGGACCTTCCTTGAGGACCAGGTCGATCACCACCTTCAGCAGTGGCCTCGCCTCGGTTCCTGCCTCACCCACCGCTGCTGGATTCTCACTGGGGTCATGAGCCATGAACACGGACCACGTGTCCCACATCTTCAAAGGCATACCGCGTAAATCCAGCACTTGGAGTCTGCACCTCCTGTGGGGAAAGCAGGGAGGAGCCTCAGCACGATGGCATTAGCCACTGAGCTAGTCCCATGCCCTTCTGCTTGGGTCCAGCCCAGTCCCACTTCTAGGGCCTGTGGAAAGCAGGGACAATCTTTGGCCCTCTGCTGATTGCGATTGCTGCACACTCCACAGCCCTTTCCCAGACGGCTCAGCAATGGCCAAAACGCCTGTAGCTCTCTAAGTTGGTGCCACCAAAAGCCTCTGTTCCATTCTACTGTCAACTCTCTTCTCCCCCATTCTATGTGACCCCAGCTGGCTGCTTTTTTATTCCTAGGGCATGTGGGTCTCACTCACCTGTGATAGGCCTTCTGGAAAAGCAGACCATCAAGCCCCAACAGGATAATCTCTAAAATTCTCCTATAGGCAGCTTTCCTCCTGATCATGGCTCCCAGTGGGAGGCAGGGAAAGGGCCAGGCCTGCACCATTGTCACCATGATGTCAGAGCAGTTCTTTCTGCAAGCCTTTTTGAACAGGGATGGGATGAAAACTGAGGGCAAATCCTCCAAAGCAGAGATAGCCAAGGCCCGGTTCCTCAGGAGGCTGTTCTCTGCCAGCTCCTGGAGTGAGAGTGGGGACTTAAAGCTCATCCTGACGAATCTTCCGGAATAAGGTACCTGGGGCAACACTGAGAAAGACGTCCTTTCAGAGGCAGGCAGATCTCTGTGAGTTCGAGACCAGCCTGGTCTACAAGAGCTAGTTCCAGGACAGCCTTCAAAGCCACAGAGAAACCCTGTCTCAAAAAACCAAAAAAAAAAAAAAAAAAAAAAAAAAAAAAAAAAAAAAAAAAACAGGCAAATTAAAAAATAATAATAAGAAGAAAGACGTCCTTTCAATCGATTGCTGAGGATTTTCTCACCTATGGCGGGAGCTAACTCAGGGCCACAGTCAGGGCTCTAAGAGCGAGCAAGCAGCAGAAACCTCAGGTTAGCTCCCTCCTCTCAGTGCTCCAGAGGACCACAAAAGCCACTGAACTTCCTGCTGGCCCCAGGAGTATGGTCTCTCAAGGATCCACGGCCCCAGCTCATCTCAATACTATCCATTTCCAGCTTTGGCACTGGATTCCATTCCCAGTGAGAAATGAGTCCTATGCACTCTAGAAGCTAAACTCCAGCTCCCTGGGGAAATGGCTGGGAATGGTGGCGCACAGCTGCCATCCCAGCACTAAGGAGGCAAAGGTTTACCTTCAGTAAGAGCCCAGCTTTTTTGCTGGGGTGGGAAGAGGGAGTAGCAATAACTATTAGAAAGAAAGGGCAGTGGGCTGGAGAGATGGCTCAGAGGTTAAGAGCACTGCTTGCTCTAGCAGAGGTCCTGAGTTCAATTTCCAGTGACCACATGGTGGCTCACAAGCATCTATAATGAGGCCTGGTGCCCTCTTCTGGCCTGCAGGCAGAACACTGTATACATAATAAATAAAAAAGAAAGTAGTGAGAGTGATGATAGGCCTGTAATCTCAGCAATCGGAAGTTAGAAGAAGCAGGGGTTCTGGGACAGCCTCAGCTACATAGAAAATTAGATGTTAGTCTAGGTTACATCAGATCCTGTCTTAAATATGAAATTGTAATACTATGTCTCCAAGACAGAGAGTTCTTAGAACGTAATTTAAGGACATACAAACTAAACACAGCACTCAAGAGTAAGAGGGATCACCTGAGTTTGAGGGCAACCAGGGCTCAAACACAGCGATACCTGATCTCAAAAAACAAAGAAATATCTTCCTTAACTCAAGTCATAAATAGAAAACATTATGAATCCCCAGGCAGTTTTAAGAACAATGAAGAGGAAGGTTCCCCTTCTCTGTTGCCTTTGCTCAGACACCCTGGGGTCTGCTGGTGATCAGTGATGCAGACTATTCTAAAACACAGCTCCTGCATCCATACTGGCAGCTGGATAGCTATGCTAAGATCGAAATTTTTGTTTCTGTTTGAGACAAGGTCTCCCGATGTCTCCTTGGCTGGCTTCAAGTCACCATGTGGGCTGGACAGTTAGCTCAGTGGTTAAGATGACATATTGCTCTCGCAGAGGGTGTGGGTTCAGTTTCCCCAGTACCCACCTGGTGGCTCACAACCATTCATAATCCCAGTTCCAGAAGATCTGATGCCCTCTTTAGATCACCAACATTCATGTGGTGCCCGTATTTTTTTTTCTTGGTTTTTCGAGACAGGGTTTCTCTGTGGCTTTGGAGGCTGTCCTGGAACTAGCTCTTGTAGACCAGGCTGGTCTCGAACTCACAGAGATCCACCTGCCTCTGCCTCCCGAGTGCTAGGATTAAAGGCGTGCGCCGTATTTTTAACAAATGCAGACAAAACACTCACACATACAGTGAATGGCTTTAAAAAAAAACCACTGTGTAGACTAGTCGCCCACGCCCCACCCCCCAACCCCCAGTGCTGGTATTAAAGGCTTGAGCACAATTTTTTTTTTTTTTTTAAGACAGGGTTTTTACTATGTAGCCTCAGGGGTCTGGAACTCAGGTATCCAACTGCCTCTGGAATTAAAGGGAATATTTTGATCCAATGTGTTAATTGTTTTTTAAACATTTATTTATTTATTATGTATGCCTGCAAGCCAGAAGAGGGCACCAGATCTTGACAGATGGTTGTGAGCCACCACGTGGTTGCTGGGAATTGAACTCAGGACCTCTGGAAGAGCAGACAGTGCTATTAACCTCTGAGTCACCTCTCCATCCCTAATTGTTTTATTTACCTGTGGTAAATTCTGTTGTTGTAAACTTCAGTATTATACGTGAAATGGCAATCCTACCTTGACTAGGAAAGTAGGTGTGCACTAACAGCTAAACTGAATTGTTACTAAAGTATTTGAGTAAGTACATTTATATTATTTGTGGTGATGAGCACTGTCATACATGTGAGAGCTTTTTTTTTTGGGGGGGGTTTTCGAGACAGGGTTTCTCTGTGTAGCTTTGGAGCCTATTCTGGCACTTGCTCTGGAGACCAGGCTGGCCTTGAACTCACAGAGATCCACCTGCCTCTGCCTCCCTACTGCTGGGATTAAAGGCATGCGCCACCAATGCCCGGCTGAGAGCATTTTTACTAGTGAGCTACATGACCAAACTCCCAATTCAATATTTGTTTTTCTAGTTATTTGTTTATTGGTTCTTTGAGACAGGGTTTCTCTGTATAATAGTCCTGGCTGATCTGGAACTCACTGGCTGGCTTCAAACTCAGAGGTCAGCCCACTTCTGATTTAAAGCCATGTGCCAGGACTCCTGGATCCAACAATATATTTTAAATACCAGGGATTGAATTTCTGTCAGAGCAAAAAGCTTCTTGAAAGACCAGAGTGGTGATTCACGCCATCACACAAACACTCATAAAGCTGAGTTAGAGGGACCTACACAAGTTCCAGGCTACCCAGTGTGTTGGTACAAGCCTGTTACCTCAGCACACTCTGGGGAGAGATGCAGGATTGGAAGGAAGCTCAAGGTAATCTTGCCTAGTGGGTTCAAGGCCAGCATGGGCTGTAAGACTGTCTCCAGGAATAAAACTGGAAATAATCAAAGTGTGTTTAAAATGAAGGCTCTTGGGGCCAGTGGCAGAGGCAAGAGGATTTCTGTGGGTTCCAAGAGGACAACCAAAGAGACAAAGTGAGACCCAGTCTCAAAAAATAAAATAAGGCAGAGTTCCATGACAACCAGGGCTACACAGAGAAAGCCTGTCTCAAAAACCAAACACACAAAACACAAAAACAAACAACAACAAAAATTAAAAACAAAAAAGATGGGAGCTGGGCGTGATGGTGCAAGCCTTTAATCTCAGCCACCCAGAGGCTGAAGCGGATCTTTCAGTTGGTGGACCACCTGAGCTACAGTGAGGTCCAGTCTCAGAAATACATAAACCTGGCCTCGCAGTGGTGGCACACACTTTTGATCACAGCACTCAATGGTAAAGGCAGTCGGATCTCTTGAGTCTAAGGCCAGCCTTGTCTGCAGAGTGAATTCCAGGGCTACACAGAGAAACCCTTCCTAAGAAAATGAAAATATACACAAATCTGTAAATATATGAATTAGATAAACAAATAACATCCCATCTTCATAGATCCACCTATCTCTGCCTCCACCTCCATTCTGGGGGTTAGAATTAAAGGCTCCTGGCAATATGCCCACTTTTTTAAAAAGGCAAGTACCACCTCACCTGGCTTGCCTAGAACATTGGGAAAACATGAACAGATAGATATCTGCTCATCTCAGACAAGATTCCAGCAAGAGACCAAAGTCATGAAGGACCCTACCCAGGTCAGGCTTGGTGAACCCAGTGAACTGAGCAGACTCATTGTATCGAAATGTAAATATCTGATATGTACTCGACCCACAAGTCGGGAACCTGACTGGCACCTTGAACCCATTAGCAACCAGAGCAGTACACATCCCTGGGTGTGTGTGTGTGGGGGGGCAGAGACCCAGGTTCACATGAAGGTCTGAGGACCCAGCTCCTCTCCATCCTTCTAGGAGGGAACAAGCACCTATCTAACGAGGACCTTAGCATTAAAACGGTAATGGTTTTTGTCTAAGAGGACAGAGTTCTAAACAAGCAATCTGTGATTTCGGATGCAGCCTGGTTGATTGAGTGCAGGCCTAAGGTCCAGCACAAACAGGATGTGCTAGTCCACACCTATAATTCCAGCAACTGTGCAAGGTACAAGCTGGGGAATCAGAAGGTCAACTCACGACGGGTGGTGGCAGAGCTCACCTTTAATCCCAGCTCTCAGGAGAGAGAGGCAGATAGATCTCTGTGAGTTCGAGACCAGCCTGGTCTACAGAGCAAGTGTCAGGACAGCTAGGGCTACACAGAGGAACCCTGTCTCAAAAAACAAAAATAAAAAGGTAACCTTCAACTCATTCCTCAGTTATATAGGCTCAATGACCCAGCATTTAATGCGCACTCTGGAGAATCTCGTTTGGATAGTCAGTCTCCAGTGGGCACCTAGATTAATATGGGACGATCAGGTTTAAGTAATCCTCCCGCCTCAGGGAGTAAGTAAAATTATCGTCTGCTTCCACTACAGTCTTGACGAGGTAATTATGGAACAAGGTGACTTACCAGAGATGGACAGAAGAGAGAGGTGTCTCCTAATCACAGCAGGACGAAGATGCTACTCCTGGCTCGAGAACTCTGCCTTCTTCGGTTCCTCTGTTGCCCTGGCTGGCCTGAAACTCAGTACGTAGACCAGGCTAGCTTCACGCTCTCAGGGCCGTGCTCGCAAGCAAGCCTCGGGCGCACTTCAATCGCCTTTGAAGCTTTTCCACAGCTTTCCACTTCCACACCCTCTAAGCAAGCCGAGGCCCCAATATAAACCGCCACCTGATTGGATATTTTAGTCTCCACCCACTTCGTGCGGATTTTGTTTTGTTTTTCTCCGATAGCTTGAATCCAGAGCCCGGTGTGATGGAAATACCTTTTAAGACCAAGGCTCAGGAGGTTGTCGACCCCTGCCTGGTTTTAACTAAATATTAATTTCCAGGCTCTACCAAGGGATATTTGATGAAACCCTGTCTTAAAAAAAAAAAAAAAATGGGATGGCCGGTGGTGGCAAGCGCCTTTAGTCGTCCCAGCATTTCCGAGGCAGAGGCAGATGGGTCTCTGTAAGTTCGAGGCCAGACTGGTCTACAGACCAGTTCCAGGACAGCCAGAGCTGTTATACAGAGAAACCCTGACTCAAAAACAACAACAACAAAAAAAAAAAAAAAAAAAAAAAAAAAAAAAAAGAGTGGGGCGGGATGGTGCCGGCCTTTATTCCCAGCACTTTATTCCCAGCAGAGGGGCGGAGATCTCCGAGAGTGTGAGGCAAGCACAGTACACACTGCAAACTCCAAAGCAGATTCTCTCTCTCTCTTTCTTTCTCTCTCTCTCTCTCTCTCTCTCTCTCTCTCTCTCTCTCTCTCTCTCTCTCTCTCTCTCTCTCTCATCCCCACACCCACCACCCACCACCCACCACCCACAGAGAATCTGATCTGTGTTCTCCAAAGGGAAAGAATTAAGATGAGTTAAAGTCAAGACACATTCATTCCGCAGAGATTTTTCAGTATGGGAGTGCCACAGTTTTGAAAGAAAGATAGCACACCTTTAATCCTAGCACTTGGGAGGCAGAGGCAAGTGGATCTCTCAGTTCGAGGCCAGCCTGGTCTACAAAAGTGAGTTCCAGGACAGGCAGGACTGTTACACAGAGAAACCCTGACTTGAAAAAAGAAAACAACAAAATACAAAAACAAGAGGAAAGGAAAGGAAAAGGCTTTGAGGATAATGACAGAGCACTTTGCTACATAGGTCCAAGAGGATCCAGGACATACCAAGCTACATGCTAACAGTCCAGCCTGGGCTACAGGAGACCCAGTCTCAAAACTAACTGATACACCTGTCATCATTCTTGCAGGATTCTTTGACCACTTGGAAACAGTAAAGATATTCCACAATGAAGCAGCGTGAGGAGTCTGTCCACAGAAAGCATTAGCAACTCTTCTATCCGACGCCATTGGGGCTTTTCTCTTTTATTTGTGTTACAGAGACAAGGCTTTAGTATTAGCAATTCAGGTTGGTATGGAATTTGCTATGTAGATCAGGCTGGCCCCCAGAGGTGATCCTCCTGTCTCAGCCTTGTGTAATGCTGGCTCACAGAGTAGAAACATCACAGCTGACGAGCCAGGTTTAGGGGGCACGCTTCACCGTGCCTGGTGTTTTTAGATGCTGGGTGTTAAATTCAAGGTTTCCCCAATGCTAAGTGAGATTTCTCCTAACTGAGTACAATCTCAGGATGTAGGCGTTTATAGAGGAACAGAGATGCAGGGTAAAATCTGCCCAGAGGTAGACATTAGAGCCTTGGTAGCTGTGAAAGGACAGCTTTTTTTGGGGGGGACGGACAGACAGACAGGGTTTCTCTGTGGCATGCGTCACCACACCCACCTTAGACTTGGTTTTTAAATATTAGTGTATCAGCCTTTTAGAGTAATACTAGGGCAAAGATGGGATGTAGCTGAATGGACGTCCTTGCCTAGCACGCCTCTGAAGCTTGTTGACCAACTAGCCTAACCAGTGAGCTCCAGACCCTCTGCCTCTTAAAAATAAGGTACACATGACCAGGGAAGATCCCTCGTATCAACCTCTGGTCTCCATATGCACACACACACACACACACACACACACACACACACACACACCCTATTCTTTAAGTGAGAGCCTTGCAGTTTGACCTGTATAAAAGGCAATGAGATGATGCTCATTTAGGGCTTGATACACAGTGAGAGCTCACTAAGGGCGAATTCTTTCCTTCTGGCAGAAATCCACACATTCCCCATCCTTCAATCTCACCTCTATTCCTAATAATGGAGAAGAGAGCAGAGCCACAGGCAAAGGTTGAACTCTGCCTCAACGTTCCCCATTTAATCATCTTTCACTCCCAAAGCAGGCTATCACCAGCCCGCTGAGGTGGAGCAGGGAAGAGGGCTCAACTCGGCTTGTACCTCCAGGAAGGCCAAGATGAAAGTTCTAAGATGTAGGCTTTGCTCGCCACCTGCTGGACACTCGGAGCATAGTTTTTTTGTTTGTTTGGTTTTTTTTATGGTCACCAATATTTTACACAGCAGTTTTTGTTTTGTTTGGGGGTTGGGTTTTTAAGTTCAGAGACAATTTTATTAGTGTTCTAAAGAGAAACCCAAGGGCAGACAAGCTGGAAACCTCAAGCAGCTTCCTGGAGAAGAAGAATGGTGGGGAGAACAGAGGAACCCATGTCATTTGAATTCAGACACAGGACAGCAGGCAGGAAGAAGCGCTTTAGGAAAGGCTAAGGGAGCCTGGGGAAAGATGCTTAGAGCAGAGGCGACATAAGAGAAGTCAGCCTTGTAACTAACCCAGAAAAACAAGCCTACTTGCCAAGCTGCGATGCCCAAGGCCTGCGACTTCTGCTGAATGACAGGGTTTTTTTGTTTTTGTTTTTGTTTGGTTTGGTTTGGTTGTTTGTTTGTTTAAGAAAGGGTTTTTCTGTATAGTCCTGGCTGGCCTGGAACATAGTATGTAGACTTGAACTCAGACATCTGCCTCTCTCTGCCTCCTGAATGCTGGGACTAAAGGCATGTGCCACCACACCCATTTTTTAATGATCACTATTAGGAAATGTTGTTTGAGTATAAATATTCATGCTGCTGGGGTTTTTTTTAGGAGTAAGAAAGATATGAATTGCCAAGTAATACAGTGTGTCCCTGCTTCCCTTGCTTCCATCTGTAGCACCACAAATAAATATTAAAAAATTATTTAAAAGGTAATTTTTAAAATTTATTTATATATTTTGTGTATGAATTTTTTTTTGCTCACATGCAAATTAAGTGCACCGTTGGGCAGTGGTGGCACACACCTTTAATCCCAGTACTCGGGAGGCAGAGGCAGGCAGATCTCTGTGAGTTCAAAGCCAGCCTGGTCTACAGAGTGAGTTCCAGGATAGCCTCCAAAACAATACAGAGAAACCCTGTCACGAAAAACAAACAAACAAAAACCAACAGCAAATTAAGGGCACCATGGCCATGCAGTGCCTACTGTGGCCAGATGAGGGCGCCCGATCTTGGGCTCTGAAGTTAACAGGTGTTTGTGAGCCGTCAAGTGGATTCTGGAAACTGAACTCAGGTTCCCTGTAAGAGCATTCCAGTCCCAAAGGACTGGAGGAAAACGAGGACCCTAGAGAAAGCCAAATTATCAGGAGCTCCACCAAAACAGAGCCAGCTTCCATCAGACCCACAGCAATCTTTGGAGCATTAACCCTGCAAACAGAATCTGCCCGACAGCAGGCTACATGAGCGCTTTCGTGTTCCCGAACAGGAATCAGGGTGGTGCCATGACTCTGGTAGTCCTATACCTGCTGGGGCTGCTTCTCTAGAATCGAGAAAATTGAGACTAAGGCTTGTGGCTCAGTGGCAGAGCTCTTACCTGGCACCGGTGAGGCCCTGAGTTGCCCCTCGGCATCACAAACTATTAAACAGTAGAGTTGGGCGGCACTGTTAAGTCACATTAACGGGATGTGCATACACAAGATTTCAATGGGACACTGGCAGTCCAATTCACCAAACCAAGGAGAAGGCTCTGTGGGCCCTGCAAAGTAACCAGAATGCCGGACTTTCAGGGCAAAGGCAGATGTGCCAACAGGCTAGGTGACTCCAGATTTAGGGCCCAGGTACCTGCCTCATTGAACAAAACTAAAGTGCAAGAGAGAGACACTTTGAAGATGACATTTGAACCTGGTCTGTAGCTCAATTGACAGAGCAATCACCTAATAAGCAAACTAAGCCCAGGGTTCAATTCACAACATAAACTTCAGTGCATCTGTGAAGGTGGAAACTGAAAGATCAGAAGTCAAAGGTACATATTGGGTTTGAGCCCTTTCTGAGATTTTGCCTTTAAAAAAAAAAATAAAACTGGGACTGACGAAGAGGTGGCTCAGAACTGCAGAGCATTGGCTCCTCTTGCAGAAGACTTGGGTTCAATTCCCAGCACCTACATTGAGTGGCTCGAAACCTCCTGTAACTCCAGTCCCAGGGGATCCGACACCATCTTCTGTCCTCTGGAGGCAATGAACACTTGTAGTTCACAGACAAGCAGGCACACACACGTTTACATAAAGAAAGTCAATTCATTTAAAAACTAAAGCACCAAAGATGACATTTGAGGCTGAGGCTACAGCTCAGATAAAGAACACTCTCCTAGCATGCACAAGGCCTCAGACTCTCATCCCCTGTACCACAAGAAAGAGACACTTAAAGAATACTGTGAACTGTGCAGTAATTGCTTTTCATTCCATCATTTTTTAAACATATCCATATTCATGAGAGAACACCAGCGGGTTGTCTGAAAGTTAAATTGCTGTCAAAACAGGGAACCTTTCCCCTGCCACTTAGCATTGCGATCTGACTCCCCATGGCCTGCATCTCCATACAGTCCAAAGACTTCTGGGTGAGAAATCATCTATTAACTTCCCATCGAGGGCTGGGCAGGGTGCCAACTCCCTCTCTGACAGGGAAATTTGTGGGAGCAGACTCATGATCTATTTTGATGTGGCCAGAGAGAGAAGGCTCAGCCTTGTTGGAAGTTCAAATCTGTCTTTCGTCTGGAGAGAAAAATGTGGATGCTGCCCTGGTGCAGTGGCTCCCACTCTCTTTGTTATCCGGAATAGTTCTCAGCGTCTCATTGCCCAGGAAGAAAGAGAAAGAAAGCAAGGAAGAAGGAAGGAAGGAGGGAGGGAAGGAGGGAGGGAGGGAGGGAGGGAGGGAGGGAGGGAAGGGAGGAGGGAGGAAGAGGAGGGAGGGAGGAAGGGGAGGGAGGGAGGGAGGGAGGAGGAGGGAGGGAGGGAGGAGAAGGAAGGAAAGCCAAGAAAAGGACTCTGGGGATAGGGGTCAGAGGAAGAGCACTTGCTAGAATGTACAAGTTCCTGGTCTCTATCCCCAGGTCCATAAAATATAAAATACAATTAGTTGAATTTATCCCCTAGGGAAAAAGAGGGCGGTGGGGGAAGGAAGGAGGGGGAAGAAAGGAAGGGACATGAGGGTAGGGGGGAGGCTAATTGCAGAGAAGGGGGAGTTGGCAGGAGCCTCCATGGGCACCCACACCTACATGGCACACACTCCCACAGACATACACATGTATGTGTAAATAAAAATAAATCTTCATTATTTTAATTTTATGTGTGGAGGCATTTTTCCTGCACATATGCATGTGTCCATGGAGGCCAAAAGAGGGCACTGGCTCCCCTGGACTGGAGTTACAGACAGTTGTGAGCTGCCATGCAGGTCCTGGGGATCAAACCCAGGTCCTCTGGAAGAGCAGCCTATGCCACCACCTGTCCAGCCCACACAAACAAATCTTTAAAAAGTTGAAGCCTTGCTGCTTTTCCCCCTGTGTTCCTTCTGGCAGCTAAGGAAACACATATTATCATTCATCCGTGGAAGCCTGCATCCTAGTCTGCATATCTATTCACCCCTCAGCTCTGAATCCTTTGATGGGCACAGGGAGACTTGGAGGAGCTTGTTCAGCAGTCAGGGTGACCTTGAGTTCCTTCCTCATCTGCCTATGGCCTCCTCCTCAGTGCTGGGACTGTGGGCATAGACCAGGTTTGGGGGCCAGGCTTTTGTTTGTTTGAAACAGGGGCTTACTGGCTCTGAGCTCTCTATGTAGACCAGGCTGGCCTCAATTCACCTACCTCAGCCTTCTGAGTGCTGGGATCAAAGGTGTGTACTACCTCACAGGGCAAACAGGGTGGGATTTTATTTGTTTGCTTGCTTGCTTTTATGAATATCATCCTCATAATTAATATTACATCGTGTGTGTGTGTGTGTGTGTGTGTGTGTGTGCTCACGAGACACAAAGTAGGTGTAAGTGTAGAGGACAACTTTCCCAGTCCTTCTGGAGTCTGCTTCCATCTTGTAGGTCTCAGGGATCAAATTCAGGTCATCATCAGGCTTGGTGGCTGGAACTTTTACCCACTAAGTAATCTTACCCATCTACCTCGCCAGGTTTTATGCACTGCTAGGGATGGAACCCAGGGCTCCATGCCTGTCAAGCAAGCATTCTACCAACCGAGACACATCTCCATCTTAAGGTTTTTGTTTTGTTTTGTTTTTCCTGACATGATTTTAGTGAGCCAGAGATCCAAGACAGGCACAGCAGGCAGTGTAGTATGGTCTCACTTGCCGGGCCTGTGTGGGGAAAGAGAAAGTAAAAGCTGGTTCTGAAAAATAAAACAGCCATTTATTTCCAAGGTCAGACACTTCCAAATTTGGTGCTCTATGCAGCCACACGTGGGCGCTCTTGCTCTCTCATGCTCTCTCTCTCTCTCTCTCTCTCTCTCTCTCTCTCTCTCTCTCTCTGTGTGTGTGTGTGTGTGTGTGTGTGTGTCTGTCTCACTTGCTCGCTCTCTCGTGCGTGCATTCTCTCTTGTGCATGCTCTTTATCTCTCTCCTTAACATTTTTTAAAATTATATGTATTTTTTGTGGGTGCTGGTGACTATGGCAGTCAGAAGTAGATGTCAGACCTGGGGCTGGAGTTCCAGGCAGCTCTCTGCCGACTGTCATGGGTGCCAGAACTTGAACTTGGATCCTCTGAGAGAGGAGTACATACTGTAACCTCTGGCTGTTTCTCCAGTACCCTCACTCCTTAACTTCCTTTGGCTGCATTCTGATGCCCTTGGAAGTCTAAATCTCCACTGTGGCTTCATCAAGGGGCACGATCCAAAAGTTTGGTTTTGTTATTGGGACTGCAAACTGGATTCTGCAGAGTGACCATGGTGCCCTTGACTGCCTTGAGACTGTCTGGCCAGAGCGATAAGTAAGTCTGTTCCTCAGGCAGCGCCCGTCCTCCCAGGATCCGGATGCTGCTCTTCTGTCTGCATTCAGCCCAGCTCTTTCAGCAGCTCAGCCATTCTTTCTGGTATCCACAGATCTTTCCTCTCCCCATGTAGCTTTTTCTCCTGAATGAATTCTGGTTCATCCGGGTGCACTCCAGGTCTATTGAAGCTTCAGCCTCCTAGTGGGCAGAGAGGTGTGCCAGGGAAAGATAAACCCCAGATGTACATTACAGGGGACACTGAGTTGTCTCCAAGCCAGACAGAGCTGCCTCTCTCCCCCAAGATTGAAAGTCACCTACTGCCCAGGCTGGAGCAGCAGCTGATTCAGGGAACAGCAGCTAGCTCCCTTGAGCTTGTCTCTGGGTGGATGGAGAGGCAAGCAAAGGTCTGGGGGGCGGGGGCAGCACTCTACTCTCTGCTGTCCCCGTGGCTACTTCCATGTCCCCTGTGACAAGGTCCACCAGGTCTTAGCCCTTCCACACCACCTCTGAACACCTGACCACTGTTCCCCTCGCTCTTGCTGTGGGTGTCATCTGCAGAGAGTCACACTGAACGTTCTGGTCTCTCTCAGGTGGCCAGCTCCAGGAGGCAGAGCCCCATCACCTTCATCTGAGCAGGCCCTAAAGTGGCTCTGTAACCTATGAGCACCGACAGTTCTGTATTCACATCAAGTTGTAAGGAAACAGGGGTCCAGCGAGTGTGGACTTTCTGCATCATCCTTACTACCATGACAATAGGATGGGATGGGGATGGTTCTGCAACCCAACAGAATTTCTTTTTGTGGGGTGGGGGTTCAGCTCTGGCTGTCCTGGAACTCACAGAGACCTGCCTGCTTCTGCGACCCGAGTGCTGGGATTAAAGGCACTGAACTCCCCATCCAGGCTTTGACAATGGGAAGGCAGAGGTTATGAAGGAGAGGGAAAGAAACGAGAAAAGTACTTTTGGGGCTGAGGGGTGCCAATGTCCTCAGAGCATCTGAGCAGTAAAGGGCAGGTGAACCCCCACTTTTTTTCAAGTTCACCCCCAGGCAACTCTGACTAAATAGCCAAACATAAAAAGCTTTATGGGATTTTTGTTTGTTTCGAGACAGGATTTCCCTGTGTAGCTTTCAGAGCCTGTCCTAGAACTCACTCTGTAGACCAGGCTGACCTCGAACTCAGAGATCTGCCTGCCTCTGCCTCCCAAGTGCTGGGATTAAAGGTGTGCGCCACCAACGCCCAGCTGGTTTATGGGTTTTCAGTTCAATAAATCCAGAGTGTCGGGAGTGGTGACATGTGCCTGTCATCCCAGCAGATGGAGGATTAAGCATTCAAGCTCACCTTCAGTTTGAGCCTAGCCTGGGCTCCATAAAACCCTGTCTGAAAACAAACAAAAAGCGTAAAACTCAGACGTTTCTTATGCCTGAACCAGTCAGACCTAGGTAGGAGCTTGCGTCTGCCCTGGGGAGGAGCACAAGCCCTGTTGCCTCTGTGGGTACAGAAGGAATTCAGCTAAAGAATCCAGCAGAATTCAAAGGACAGTAGAGGAGAAAAGAGACAACGAGGGGAAAGCAGGCAGGATTTGCCTGTGGGAGGAAGGCCATGGCCTGCAGGTCTCAGGCATCTTCCACAGTCCCCCATCTGCAATCATAATGAGACTTCAGAAAGCACACCTTGTACCCTGCATCCGTGGTCCCACTGAATCCTCACAACAGCCGAATGAGGTTAGCTGGACTTTATTCCCATTGTATGGAAGAGAAAACTGAGGTCTAAGGAGTAAGAGGAGTACTAAGTAAGAGGACAGCTAAGGCTCATATTCACTGTGAGTATTCTAAGAGCCTTTGTTCTTGTATCAGTGTAGGTCATAGGAGAGGATGATAAGCCCAGAAGGCTAGTACAGGCAGATCACATCATCCATTCATTCACTCATTCATTCTCTCCTTCATTCATTCATCCCGTGTTCCATTGGACAGGGCAGCACCACTTCTGTCAGTTCTCTGTGCCCTTGCCTGGATACTAATTAAACACTCCTGAGGCTCGAGGTACATTTCCAGGTTATCTTTGGGATGGAAAATTGGCCCATCTTCAAGTCCCCCACACCAAACTCTCCCAAAAGGAACAAAGAAATTAATCTTAGTGACTCTCTTCAACTACCCTGCAAGTACTTCTGAAACAGATGCCCAACAAGCACCGTGGGGTTGCAGAGGCCATTAAGGAGCTCTATCCATGATCATCCATCCATCCATCCATCCATCCATCCATCCATCCATCCACCCATCTTTCCATCTATCCACCCATCTGTACATCCATCCACCCACCCACCCATGCACCCACCCACTCACCTACCCACCCATATATCCATCCATCCATCCATCCATCCACTCATTCATTCATTTACCCAATAGCAGTTTCCCAGCAGAGAGGGAAAACGGACGTTCAGGACGATGGGAAAAATTAGAACAGGGAGCCCAGAGCTAGAGCTATCTTGGGGCCAGACCTGGGGAAAGGTTCCTGGTGAGAGCTGCAGAACACTTAGGATTAAAGATCCCTCCCAGTGTCTCTATAAAAAGGTAGCTAGACTCTAGCGTGGCTTCTGGCTTGCATTCGTTACTTTTCCTACTTCTATGACCTGGGACGTATCTGGGTGATGCCTATTTAGTATAAACAAAAGTTTAAGTTTATTAAGATAAAGATAGTATTCTTATTTTACTTTTATGTATTTATTTATTTCTATGTAAGGATTTCACTCTTGTTCAGGATTACTTGTTGTTGTTGTTGTATTTGAGGCAGGGTCTTATTAGAAAGCCCTGGCTGGCCTGGAATTTGCTATGTAGACCAGGCTAGCCTCAAACTCACAGTGATCAATTGGCCCCTGCTCCCTGGCTAGCATTAAAAGCATATGCCGCCACACACAAGTAAGATAACTTTAAAACAGTTTTTTAGGTGAATGAGAGTTTTGTCTGCATGCATGTGTACCACATGTGTGCCTAGTGCCCTAAGAAGCCAGAAGGGAGCATCAGCTCCCCTGAAAATGGAGTTACAGGTGGTAGGGGAGTGCACGTGGATGGTGGGAGTTGAACCCAGGTCCTCTGCAAGAGCAACAAGTGTTCTTAACTGCTGAGTGTCGGGTCATCTTTCCAGTCTTCTCTAGGATGGTTTTGAACTGCTTTACACTTGTTAAACAACAGCCCAGGCTGTTGGAGTGTGTGTGTGTGTGTGTGTGTGTGTGTGTGTGTGTGTGTGTGTGAGAGAGAGAGAGAGAGAGAGAGAGAGAGAGAGAGAGAGAGAGAGAGAGAGATGAAAGTTAGAGGACAGATTTCAGGAGTGGATTCTCTCCTTCCCTCAGGCAGGTTCTAGAGATCGAACTCAGGTCATCAGTCTTGACAGCAAGTGTCTTTACCTGCTGAGCCATCTTGACAGCCCCTTTTATATGTATGTTGCTGTTAAAGATGTTTTGTTTTGTTCTTTTTGAGACAGCGTGTCACTCTGTAGCTTAACTGGCCTGGAATTCATGGCTGGGATTACAAGCATGTACCCCGACGTCCACTGAAGTGCAGGTTTTATACCCTGCTGACCTGTCCTTGGGCAGGGCTGCTCCATATTGGCTTTTCCTTGGACGAGGAGTTGGGAGGGGAGCTCAAAGAACCGAAGAGGTTAATGCCATGTTGGACAGATGACAAGGAGCCTTGTCCCTCTACCTCTCCCCCTTCCTTTCCCACTGTCACACTTGTTCCCCTGTAAGCAGTCAGTCACTTTAGAAGACATAGGATTAGCTAAAGAATTAGCTCTTACTGGGACCCATCAAAATGACAGGTTGACCTCGGTCTTGGCACAAGAGTCAATGAGAGACTAAATCCCTGGGAAACCAAATAACCTGAACCCATAGTCTCCTTTGAGAGCAGGTGGTGGACAAGGACAGATGAAGGACATCCCTTCCTACTCCCCTTTTTGAGAAGAAAATCTGTCCAAGTAATTAACAGAAGTAATTAGGGGTCAGATGGTCACAAATGAAAATCACTCAGCACACAGTCACAATGCCAAGACTGTTTGTGCCAGGCAGACTGGGCTGGCCTGATGGGTCCTGGCAGTGTGACCCAGGACTTTGTTGTCCCTGCTTTGAAGGGAAAGGCCCTGCTGAAGTCTGAAGTCACATCCATAGTCAGCAGTCAAAGCTACAGTAGAGATGAGCAAATTCCCAGGACAGAGGCTTTCACTTAGCTCCTAACATCATAGTAGCCCCGAGCTCAGAGCTATGTCTTCTGCAGGGCAAAGGGGGCTTTTCCGTTAACATGCACAGCCCTGGTCTTCTTGGCTGTATTCCTCAAAGGGTAGCCTTCAAATCCTTGAAAAGGAAAGGAACTTTGTCAGACATCTATCTGTTCAGTCACATATTACCCGTTCACCTGCCTATTCACTCAACCTCCCCACCTCCCCACAATTGTCCTACCTATAATCTACCCTCCTGCCCATCTACACAACTATCTAGTCACCATCCATATGCAGCCCACCAGTTCCCCACCCACCCCATAACCCACCTGGATGGACAAGTACTCACCCATGTATTCGCCCATCCTCTTACCCTTTCTGTTGTTGTTGAAGACAGGGTTTCTCTGTAGCTTTGGAGTCTGTCCTGGAACTAGCTCTCATAGATCAGGCTGGTCTCGAACTCACAGAGATCCGCCTGCCTCTGCCTCCGGAGTGCTGGGACTAAAGGCGTGCACCACCAACGCCCGGCCCCATCCACCCATTTTCATGAATCAATGTGCAACCCACCCATCCAACAGTCCATTTCCTCCATCCATTGACTTGGCAAATATAATATCTATTAGAATGATGCCAAGTTCAAGGCAGGTCTGCTCTGGGCATGTATAGTGAGAAGAATAATCATAGACTTGTTCCTGCAGTTCATAATATGGTCCAGAAGAATTGTGCACAAGCAAGCACATCCCAGCTCACAACTATGAGTGCTATAAAGAGAACCATACAAGTTGTGTAAGGAGATTAGAGTTTTCCAGAGAAATGGGACATACATACATACATACATACATACATACATACATACATTCGCACATGTCTATGTGTATACACAAAGATATATCAGAGGGGTTTCCTAAGGGAACTGGCTCACTCAGTTATGGATGCTAAGTTCCATTATGTATTATCTAAAAGCTGGAGTCCCAGAGAAGCCACTGTCCAAAGATCTGAAACTCAGGAGCCAACAGTGCAGGTCATGGGAGTCCAAAGGCTGGAGAACATGATGTTCAAGGGTAGAAGATGAGAGTTCCAGCTCCAGAAGGCAAATAATAGACCCATGTTCTCTCTGTCCTTTGTTTTCCTTGGACCCTCAGCTATGGGCTGGACTTGTCGACACTGCAGGTGGGTGATCATGCACTGACTCTGCCCAGATAGACCCTCTCAGACACACCCAGGAAGGATGCTTCATTGCGTACCTGGGCATCCTTTATCCCAGGCAAATTGACACCCTAGTTTAGTCATCACAGAGGGTGGCAAGCTGGGGCTCTCATGGCTGAGCAGGCCAGGAGAGGCCTCCCTGTATGGGAATAATGAGGTGAGCCCTGGATGCCAAGAGAGGATAATGACCTAGGCGAAGAGGAGACAGAAAGGACTCAGGTAGAAGCCTCCCACCCTTTGCTGGGACAAGCTGGAGCTGTGCAAGGAACCTGAGGAGGCGGTGGGTAAAAGGGTGTGAGTGACTGTAGAGAGATGGGAGGGGGTTGTGCAAGTCTGAGACCCCAGTTGTACAGGACTATCCTCTGAGCAAACTGCTGCCATCTTCAGGAATTCTGCTGGATCCACTTGCAAAAGAAAGTCACAGCTGGGCTCTGTTGACTGTTGACATTTTCTCACAGAAAGAACAGACAGGGAGGGTCATGGGACCATATGCAGCCACCTCCCAAACAGTTACATGCTGCTCTAATTCTTCTTATTGCATGTGGCCTCGAGGTCTTGGGAGAGGAACTAGAGGATATAGGTGGGGAAGGATGAGGGGCAGAACTCTGTTTGCAAAGCCATGGGAATCCATCATCCCTGCTGGGTGCAGACTTGTCCTGACCTGCAGGATGTCAACCTGGGGCAAGAGAGTCAGGGATAGGGAATGGGGACAAGAGACACAGAAAGAATGACCACAAGACAGGATTCTGATCAAGTGGCAAACTTTATTTTTCTCAGGCTAGCTTATATTTTCAGTAGAGCAGGATATGGGGAGGGGTAGAATGGGTTGTTTGTGCACCAGGTGTTACTGTAGGCAGGATATTAGGAAACTACAAAGAGGATGTTTGGCAAGGTAAAGAGTTCATGAGTAAGAGGTCCAGGAAGGGAGCCTGTGGGTGGAGGACTGGGTTGTTTCTTTTCTTGAGCTGAGGTTCTAAGGAGCTGCTATGTAAAGGTTAACTATGTGGCCTGCCAAGCATGGCCTAGGATCTCATGTCAAGCCCTGAGATCTTTGGCTCCCAACACAGACTGTCCAGTGTGACCACTTTGCCATTAACTGTGCTCCAACCATGAGTAACCACTCACCCATTACTCTATAAAGAAGCCTAACTCAGGTCACCCAGGTGAACTTTGGTGGAAATGTGCCTCCTACCTCGGCTTGTCATTGTTGGGTGTTGTTTACTTATCTCCCAGGGAAGGGAATCTTCCCTCAGAGAAGCACCACAGCTTAAGGACCAGTGGGATGGGCCTTAGACACCAAAGTGGAGACTATTACATTACAATGTTATCTCTAAATGCAACACGGCCCCTTCAGGTTTACTCTCCCCAGTTAAGGTCTCACTGATATCTGTGATGGACAAACAAGAATTCAAGCAACACCTAAAGGCACATGGCAATCAACTTCAGTTTGTGAATATGATCTACTCAGCAGAAGTCGGCCTAATTAAAGGGTCAGAGCCCACTTAGGTGTTGAGGTTGCCTTGGAAACCAGATGGATGCTGCTTACCCAGCATCTACCCAGCCACTATGAGAAGTCAGTCCCTCTGCATAAGACCATATAGCTGGACAGCAGAGGGGTGACTGAGACTCTCACTGAAATTTCTGGGGACAGAGAAGTGAGTGTAGCGAGTCTAGAAGAAAAGGACAGGGAAAGGGAGGCTAGGAAGAGAAGAGGGAAAGAGGGGTTCAGCTTGAAGCCACCCAAAACCCAATCGGAGGCAATCTAGGAGGCGGGGGTTGGCTTCATGTGTCCAGTTGACTGGGCTGCAAGGTGCTCAGAGAGTTGCTTTGTTCTAAATGTGTCTGTTGCCGCTATTCCTGGCCAAAATCAACACTCGAATAGAGTGAGTGAGCAACATTATGTATCATCCAATCCATTCAGGGCCCAAGTAAACCACAAAGGCAGCAGAAGAGAAATTCACTGTGTCTGACTGCTGAACTGCAGCATCAGTTCTCCCGGCTCCGGCTTGCCAACTGCAGGACGACACGGTACGTCTCGCCAGCCATTATGTGAGCCGGGTCATCTCTTGATACAGCTCTTGGTACATCTCTTTATTTTATTTTATTTATTTATTGTATACAACATTCTGCTTCCATGTATATCTGCACACCAGAAGAGGGCACCAGATCTCATAACGAATGGTTGTGAGCCACCATGTGTTTGCTGGGAATTGAACTCAGGACCTCTGGAAGAGCAGTCGGTGCTCTTAACCTCTGAGCCATCTCTCCAGCCCCCGGTACATCTCTTGATACAAGATGTACACCATGTTTCTCAGGAGATCCCCCATGCATATGACATCCAGACACGCTGGAAAGCCTCCTTTGAGTTATTCTCTCTGCTGGGACTTCATTTATTTCCGTCTTGGAGTTTGCTACTGCTTCCCAGTGATAGTTTTGTTTACTTGTATAAAAAAATAAAAGCTACCTTGCTAATGTGATGGGCACATACGGTCTAGTACAAACTGGAACCTGGCACTCAGCAAGTGCTCAGTAATGATCAAGGACGGAAAAGGATTTCTCTCTCTTTGTATGTGGTGAGCTAAAATGTACCATGTGCATGTAGGAGCCCCTAGTGGCCAGAAGGGGGTGTTGGATCCCCTAGATCTAGAATTACAGATGGTTGTGAGGTGCCATGTGGGTGCTGGAAAGCAAACCAGGGGTCTCTGCAGGAGAAACAAATTATCTGAACTGAGGAGCCATCTCTTCAGCCCCCCCAACTTTTTGTCCTTTGGAGATAGGATCTCATGAAGTCCCCACTGGCCCTGAACACCTGACTCTCCAGCTTCTACCTCCAAAGTGCTAGGATTATAGGAGTGTCCCACCACATCTGGCTTTTAAGGTATACATTATAGACAATGAGCTAGTGGTTCCTTAAAATACCCTGGCAGTTCTTGTGAGCTTCTGGTCCAGGTTTGGCCCCCAACCCCACTCAATGTTGCCAACACAAATCATTTTGCATTAGCCCGCTGGGGCTCATGACATGTTTGCTTCATACTGTCTCTGAAGCAAAGTGCTGTCTCTGTCACCCCAGAAAACACTGTCTGTCACAGCCTATGTTCCAAGGAAATGTCACACATACCCTGAGGCCACTGATGCCACTGATGGAGGCTGTTCAAAGGCCAAGTCCCCGTGTTAGGTTTTTGTTCATTTGTTTTGTTTGTGAGATGGAGTCTCACTTGCACTATGTAGCCGAGCCTAACCTCAAACTTGAGGCGATCCTCCTGCCTCCACCTCCTGAGTGCTGGCTAGGATTACAGGCATGTGTTAGGGTGAGATACACACACACACACACACACACACACACACACACACACACACACACACACACACGGTTTCATTATGTAGTGTGTGGCCCCTGCCTGGCCTGGAACTCTCTGTGGGGTTCATAGAGCCCTATCTGCTTCCTTAGACTCAGAGTTTTGCCCATTTCTACCTCCTGAGTTCTGGGATTAAAGGAGTGTGGCATCACATCTATTTTTAATGTTTTTTGTTTTGTTTTGTTTTATGTTTTGGTTTTTTGAGACAGGGTTTCTCTGTGTAGCTTTGGAGCCTATCCTGGCACTCACTCTGGAGACCAGGCTGGCCTTGAACTCACAGAGATCTGCCTGCCTCTGCCTCCCTAGTGCTGGGATTAAAGGCGTGCACCACCAACGCCCAGCTATTTTTGATATTTTAATGTGGTTAATGAACACTTTGTTGGTCCGATGCAACCTGCTCATTGACCTCCTGGTTCCTGGGAGAATTTCCGAAAACTTCTTCAGCTGACAAGTCTAAGACCATACCAACACAGAAGATGACTCAGCTGTTGACTGAGGTGGAAATCTGGAAGGGGGACACCTGATGGCACTACAGAGGAAAGAACGACAGAGCAGAGTGGCCATCACAACTTGACACAAGGATTGTCTGTCTGCTGCAAGTTGTTACCTCCTAGGATAAGGGTTGGAGTCCAGGTGATGCCAGCATACATTTTCCCAACCTATTTACCAGTAGACTACAGGTACCCTTGATAATTCCAAGCTTTTATTCTTTTGTTAACACTTCATCTAAATATGATGTCTTGGTCTCCTTGAGCTGCTATTACCAAAAAAAAAAAAAAAAAAAAAGACATGAGGATTTATAAATAACAAACATTTATTTCTCACAGTTCTGGAGGCTAGTAATTGGAGGGTGGGGTACTAATACGGTTGAGTTCCATTTCCTGGTTCACAGATGGCTGCCCTCTCACTGGATCCTCACCTGGTGAAGGAGCAGGGAGGTCCCCAGAGTTTGTATTATCAGGGCACTAATTGCACTCCGAATGAATCCATTCTCATGACTGAGTCATATCCAAAGGGCCCTCTTCAAAACCCCCTGGAGCCGTGGGTCCCTAAAATACCCCCAGGAAGTTCTTGTGAACCTCTGCCTTGGGTATCTCAGCCCCCAGCCCAGCTCAGTGTTGCTGGCTCAAGTCATCTCACATTCGTCATGTTGGGTATTAGGCGTCAACACAACAATGCAGGGGAGACACAGACATTGTCTATTGCATGGACATTTGCTTGTTCTTGGTCTAACATCCCAAAGTTGCTGGGACCTTGTGTAGAGGAAAAGAATTCCTGCTCCCATGGAGAGTGAGCTGAACTTGAATCTCCACGGAGAGCTCTGCTGTCTTTTAGGAGGAAGATGACTCATGGGCCATAGTGCAGCTGGTAATAACAACAGCACAAACATCTCTGAGGTCAGAAGCTGCGTGAGCTCTCACTTCAGCTTGGGAAGGTCGGAAAGCTGTAAGCCATGAAGCCTGACTTGATTATCTTCACACACGTGAATGCCCCAGCCCGGTAGGTGGGCTCTGCTCAGGAATGACTCTCTCCATCCTTCCTGTATCTCTACTCTGCTGATTCTATGCTCTGGGATCGGCTGTCCCAGCAAATGCTTAGGCAAGCTCTATCCCTTTCATGGCCTGGAGGGATGGGAGGCTTCTGTCTTCAGCATCCCTGTCTCCCTTGGAGAGGTACCACTAGCTGGGTGTGGGAAAGCAAAGAGCAGGAAGAGGTGGCTCAGTCATCCTCGTCGTCATCCTCATCTTCTGTGTCCTTGTTAGGGGCACACCTCTGGAAACACTGCACCACAGTGGCCAGGAAGAAGCTGGAGATGATGGCGGCGATGGACACGGCCACACCGGAGAAGATGATGATGAACAGGTCTGTGAGGGACAGGCTGAATTTACACTCGCTAAAACTGGCTTCTGACAGCTCCCGCAGGGCCACCCTCCGGTCCTCCATGGGCAGCGAGCACTGGATGGCATCGAGGCCTGCGGAGAGACAGAATGAGAGAGGGTTAGGCTGCAGCCCAGGACTGCATAGAAGTACCTCATAGCAGGAACTCTCAACACTTCCTTTGGTAACATAACTTCACAGGTTCACATCTAGGCTTGGGAGCCCAGGCACTCAGCTCTGGGTGGATTTGTAAGGTGTACTTTTTCCAGGGTGAAAAGTGGAGACATTGTTTTGAGAGGAAGCTGAGCAACCATCACTCTTTGCTTACTTTTGGTGTCTTCAAATTCTAAGGAAAGCCTCTCCTGTTCTCTATTTCAGTGTTTCCAAGCTGCAAAGAGCTCACCCTCAACCCTTTCCTGGCATGTCTGAGAGTCAACTCTCTTTCTTCCAACTTTGTTACTTAACCCTCTTGTGTCCAGAAAACAGCATTCTCACTCATTGCCCAGCACCCCCAAACCACCCTTGGGGTTCTTACCAGTGTGCCTCTTCTTCTCCAGCTCAGAAACAAAATGGAGAAAGAATATTTGAGCTTCCTCCCTCCCTCAGTCCTGGAGCATCCCTTATACATCTATAGCCACCCCACCCATGCATTTCTCCATGGAAACAGTTGCCTAGCAACCATACTGCACTCTCTATTCTCCTTAAACAGATGGAGCTGCTTTAGAGTCTCAAGGATTTAGATGACCTAGAGCTCTTTGGGTTTTTTTTTCTTGTTTGTTTGTTTGTTTGTTTGGGGGGATTGTTGTTTTGTTTTGTTTTTAGGCAAGGTCTCACTGTATAGCCCTGGATGGCCTAGAACTCACTCTGTAGGCCAAACTGTTTTCAAACTCACAGAGATCCACCTGCCTCTGCTTCCCAAGTTCTGGGATTAAAAGTATGTGTCACCATGCCTGGCTTCCTTTTTTCCCCCCTTTTGTTTTTTCTAGACAGGGTTTCTCTGAGTAGCATTGGAGGCTGTCCTGGAAGAACTTCTTCAGCAGACAGTAGACCAGGCTGGCCTCAAACTCATATAGATCCACCTGCCTCTGCCTCCTGAATGCTGAGATTAAAGGCGTGCGTCACCACTGCCCGGCATTGTGTCTGGCTTCCTTATAATTACTGACACATTAATTTTACAAATTAATGATAATGACTTCCTATTCCTATATATACATATGCTGTACATTGATTCTGTCCACGCCACTGCTCCACTGCTTCTATTCACAGGCATTCTCTCTCTCTCTCTCTCTCTCTCTCTCTCTCTCTCTCTCTCTCTCTCTCTCTCTCTGTGTGTGTGTGTGTGTGTGTGTGTGTGTGTGTGTGTGTGTGTGTGTAGGTAGGGGCTATTCTAGAACTGCTGAATAGGCTGGAAATAGAAGGTCTCAAAGAGTAAGCAGTATGCACTTTTAGCTGCTGAGGCATCTCTCCAGCCCCTATTTGGTTAATTTTTTGAGACAGGGATTCGTCATATACTTGAGGCTGATCTGGAACTCACTATGTAAGCCCAGGCCTTGGTCTCCCAAGTGCTGGAATTACAGGAATGAGCCACCATATCCATTTTGATATCTACCCACTAGCCAAAGATACCCCCAAAACAAGAAAAAAAAAAGAGTCCTGCCTGGGGCATGAACACGAGCTCTAACAGCCACCGGCGACATGTAGCCCTCAAGCACGTGGCAGGTCACAGTTCAGCTAGTCAGTAGCCCAGCCTCGGGTACCCATTGCACGCACCTCCGAGCCCATTCTTCCCAGGTTGCGGCTTCCGAGTCAGTTCTGATCTCCACGCTGCTCTTTGTGCCTGGAGATTAGCCTTGGCATTTTTACAAAGCGACGTTTTTAGAAAATGTCATTTCACATTTCTCTGTGGCTGGAAGAAAAGGGCTTATTTGGGAAAACACTACACGACCCATCAGGAGTGGAGGCTGGGACTGCGCTCAGATGTGGTAAGACACCCCAACTTAATGGCTTCCCTAAAAATCCCAGAAGGCAGACAAACAAGAGGAACTGGACAAAGATGGTTGGCTGGGTGGACAGGGCCAGGCAGAAGAGGGTGGAGATCTGTCCCCGAAGCCATCTGCAGCAGCGCCTGCAACCGGTGCAGGGCTCCAATGTTGGGGTCCGTGACTTCAGGCTTCCCTTCCCGCTTTAACAATATCCTACCATAGACTGCGTCTCTCAACCTGGCACTGCTTTGTTTTGGGTTTATTGCTGTTGTTTGACAGTTTAATATATGTATATAATGCATTTAGTCATTTTCACACACACCCCATTCCCACTCTCCCCTCTCCAGAACCTTGCTTCCCAGCAAGTGCCCCACCTTTCCCACGTCTTCTTCCGTGTGTGTGTGTGTGTGTGTGTGTGTGTGTGTGTGTGTGTGTGTCTGAAATAAAGGTCAGAAATTCAGAAATATCACATCTGGAGCAGGAGTTACAGGCAGCCGAGAACTGCCTGATGTGGAAGCTGGGAATTGAACTCTGGTCCCCTGGAAGAGCCATGCACTCTCCTAACTAATGAACTATCTTTCAAGCACCTTGGGTTTTGTTTTGGAGTCTCATGTAGCCCAGACTAGCCTTGAACATATGCAGCCAAGAATGACCTCCAGCTTCTAATTCACCTGCTTCCACCTCTGGAAGTGCTAGGGTTATAGGCACGCTCCACCATGCCTGGTAAATACAGTGCTGAGGAGGGAGCCCAGGGCTTCCTGCGTGCTAGCCACGCACTCTACCACCTGAGCTGCATGCTACCCCCAAACCCAGCACTGTTGGCATGTGGGATAGGACTCCTGGCCTTGGCTTGAGCCGTGTTTAGGATAGTTGATATCCCATCCTCTTTACAGATGCCAGCAGCACCCTAGACAGTGGGGCAATTCAAAGCATCCTCAGGAGCCAGGTGAGTTTGTATTCTCAGCACTTGGGAAGTGGAGCCATGAGGATCAGAAGTTTAAGGCCAATCTTAGCTGCATACTGAGGTCTACATGAAATCCTGTCTCAAGCAAGCAAGCAAAAAAAAAAAAAAAAAAGACCTGAAAGGTATCTTATTTAAGTTCTTAGCCCACCATTTGAATATGGTAAGTATGTATACAATCTTTCTTTCTTTTATATTTTTATTTATTTTTATTTTATGTGATATGCCTCTATGTATACCATGTGCATGTCATGCCCTCAGAGGCCATGAGAGGGCATCAGATCTCCCGGAACTAGAGCAGTGGGTGGCTGTGAGCTAACACACTGGTGCTGGGAACCAGACCCAGGTCCTCTGCAAGGGCAGCCAGTGCTCTTAACCTTTAAACCATCTCTCCCGATTCAGTTCATATGGTTTCCAAAACACTAACCAAAAACACCTTGAAGAGGAATGGTTTATTTGGCTTTCAGGTTACACTCCATTATCAGAGAAGCCAGGGCAGGAGCTCAAGGCAGGAGCATAAAGGCAGGAGCTAAAGCAGAGGCCATGGAGGGATACTGCTCGCTGGCTTGCTTTCCATGACTTGCTCAGCCTGCTTTCTCATACAGCCTAGGACCACCAGTCCAGGGGTGGCACTTCCCACAGTAGGCTGGGCCCTCCCCTGTCAATCATCCACCAAGAAAATTCCCTAAAGACATGCCCACAGGCCAATCTGATTGAGGCAGTTTCTAACTTGGCATTTCTTTTGCCCGGATGACTCTAGCTTGTGTCAAGTTGACATACACTTAACCAAGATGTGTAACTGTTAGATGTGCCACTCTCCCTTGAAGAGCCCACACTTGGGTATATCTTACTTTCTGTGATTCCTGGAGCACATGCTCTTAGGTGTGTCTCGTCTGTCCTGCTGAGTCCCCTTCTCTTCTAACCTGCACACTTAAATCTATATTAAAATATCTTTAATAAAAATCTCCAAATCAGCTTCATAAACTGGCCCATCCTGGAATTCTTTTCTGTGTTGAATCAAAAATCCTGGGTTTACCTGACTGGGGGTCCCTAAAAGCTGGAGAGAACTTCTGCCAGTAGCTGAGAGTGACAATGGGGGGACTATGTCTCCTGTGCCTCCACTGACAATTCCACATGGTGTGGACTTGCATTATTTCTCTATAGCTGCTTCAGTAACAACCCATAAACAGGACCACCCAAACTAGTTGTAGCTGGTTATGGTGGCTCACACCTGTAACCCCAGGGTACTCAGGAAGCTGGGGTAGCCTGAGCTACACAGAGAGATCTTGTCTCAAAGCAGAATTTAAAAAGCAAAACAGGAGCCAGGCATTAGTGGCGCACACCTTCAATCCCAGCACTTGGGAGGCAGAGGCAGGCTGATCTCTATGAGTTCAAGGCCAGCCTGGTCTACAGAGCTAGTTCCAGGACAGCCAGAGCTGTTATACAGAGAAACCTTGTCTCAAACAAGAACAAAAACAAAACAAAAGGCTGGGGGTATAGCTCAGAAATAGAGCTCTTCTTGCCTGACATGCACAAGGCCTGTGTTCAATCCCCAGGACCACACACAACAAACAAAACAGGTTCAATCTAGAGCAGAGTAGAACATCGGACATCATGATACATGCCTGAAATCTAATTTGACACAGCCTGGAGTCACCTGGAAGACGGGAACCTCATTGAGGAATTGCCTCCAGCATCTCTGAGGCATCTTTGTGGAAGATTTTCTTTATTGGTGATTGATGGTGCTGTCTCTGGGCTTATGGTCCTGGGTGTATAAGAAAGCAGGTTGAAGCCTAATCCCAGCACTCGGGAGGCAGAGGCAGGCGGATCTCTGTGAGTTTGTGGCCAGCCTGGTCTCCAGAGTGAGTTCCAGGATAGCCAGAACTACAGAGAAACCCTCTCTGGGGAAAACAAAACAAAAATAAGGAAGGAAGGAAAGAAAGAAGGAAGAAAGGGAGGGAGGGAAGGAGGAACGGAGGGAGGGAGGGAGGGACGGAGGGACGGAGGGACGGAGGGAGGGAGAAAGAAAAAAAGAAAGAAAGAAAGAAAGAAAGAAAGGAAGGAAGGAAGGAAGGAAGGAAGGAAGGAAGGAAGGAAGCTGAGCAAACCATGGGGAGTGAGCCAGTAAGTGGCGATGTCCTCTGAAATCTCTGCTTCAGTTACTGCCTTTACTTCCCGGATGAGACTGTAACCTGTAAGCCAAATAAATCCTTTCCTCCCCAGACTGGTTTTCGTTGGTATTTTATCACAGCAACAGAAACCAAATTAGAAATGATAGCCAAAGCCATCCTTTGGTCTATATCCACACACATAACACATATACCTATATGTACATATGTATGTACATATATAAACACACACACACACACACACACACACACACACACACACACACACACACACACACGTACAGCCTCAGGCACACGCACATCCTCTCCCAGCCAGCAGACAGCACACAACCACAATGGGGTTAGTGCCTCTCTGCGCCAGGACAACACTTAAGTTCAAAGGAAAGTGGAGCCCAGTTGGTCCATCAGCCTTTCCTGCTGCCCCTCCCAGTGGGGTTCTGCTCTCCAACCCCCCAGAGCTATCTTCCCCTCACTATGGGCTTGTTTGAGGTTTTAGTTATTTTTGAGACAGGGTCTTACTATGTAGCCAAAGTTGGCTTCCCCCAGGCAATCCTCCTACCTCTCCCTGCATGGCATTTGTCAACCACACCCAGTTTACAGTGCCAGCGATGGAACCCAGGGCTTCCTGCATGCCATGCAAGCAGTCTACCAGCTGAGCTGCAGTCCTGCCTTTTTCTGAGTCCACTTCTTCAGCTCTAAGGACCAGCTGGCATCCTTCCATCAATAACCTTGCCTGTGTACCCAGTCAGGGCTGGTTCCTCTTGCTTATGCCCGCTGGTCCTGGGAGGGGTTATGGGAAATGGAATTCAAGGATGAGTTAGTCCCTGTCCTGACAGCTACTGTCCCGAAATCACACATGATCTGCAGCTGCTCAGATGTCCTGCAAAACCGCCATCTTGGAGGCACATTTGCTTCGGGGGGGCCATAGGAAAGACGTTTGTGCAGATCTTCTCCCCTCCTGGGGTGACTTCCTTGTGGGCAGCTTAAGTGACCTCCTGACTTCTTCCTTGCAGTTTTTCTTTCTTCTACCCATTCATCACACCAGCCAGCTCAATCCTGTTCTGGCCTAGCTTCTCTCTTGGGATGGGTATCTCGCTGCTGTGAGTGGTGGGGACCTCCTCCCACCCGCACCCCCAGGCTCCATCCCCTTGAATGATGACTTCTCCCCACAGCTGACACCTGAGTGGCGAGGGTGACAAACTGCCATCCTAGAAATAGATAGTGACACAGCAGATGGTGGATTGAGATTAATCTCTCAAGCCTGGCCCGGCCCCTCGCCAATGAACAGGGCTGGCCCAGATCTCTCAGGGGGCCTTTCTCCAGCTCTGGCCTCCGGAGAGCCTCTCAGTGTGAGTGGCCACAGGCTCCCCTAAGCACTTCTGTTGTTAAAGACAGGTCTCTGCTTTCCTAATTCTGCTTATTAGGCAAAGCCTGCACACACACACACACACACACACACACACACACACACACACACACACACCAGACACCAGCCATAAATGAACAGAAGGCAGATGCAAGAAGTCCTAAATACAATTTGCACAACGGTTTAGACATTTCTAAGTCCTGTTCTAGGTGTAAACATTCACAAATCTGTCTGGTAGAAATATCTCCAGCCTCGTGTTTGGTGACCGTATTGGAAATGTCCATTCGCCAAATACAACATACCACTTTCAGGCGTTGGTCTCACTGTCTCCAAAGCTGGTACCAAACTCTTGGCATCAGGAGATTCTCCCACTTCAGCCTCCCGAATCTTGGGACTATAGAATAAAATGCACCTTGGAAGCTAGAGAGATGATTGGATGCTAAATGAGCTTGCTGTGCAAGCATGACGAGCTGAGTTCAAATCTCCAAAGACTATATATATATACTTTTTTTTTCAAAAGGTAGGTGAGGCTGTTCGTGCACTTGTAATCCCAGCAGCAACATTTTTAAGACAGGAATAGCCACATGCACTCTTGTAAGACAAGTGCTTCAGGAGACAGAGACAGGTAAATGGCTAGAGCTTGCTAGCTACCAGCCTAGCCTAAATTCTGTGAGAGACTGTGCCTAAAGGAAACAGGTAGATCATGACATCGGTTATACTCTGGCCTCTGAATGTACTTTCTAGCTAGGGTGTATGTACTGCAAGTATATAGCATGCACTCACACACACACACACACACACACACACACACACACACACACACACCACATGAAGAGATGTACAAAGATACACATTTAATGGCTGTAGGGTATTTTATGGTAGAGGAGTCAAGATCTTCTTACTCTTTTCCCAGATAGTCCCAGGACTGTGCTTTCTCCTGTTAAGCTTTGTGCTACGTTTTATTTTTGTATTGTGGGTGGAGGGTGTTTGGCACAATGCACGTGTGGAGGCCAGAGGACAACATGCAGGGGTCAGTTCTCTCCTTCCACCAGGTAGGTCCCAGGGATCAAACTCAGGTCACCAGGCATGGCAGCAATGGTGCTTACCACCTGTAAGGTGAGCTCCAGCTCTCACTTCCCTCTCTGCCTCTCATCTGTAAGGTGAAGCCAACCCTTTCTCCCCAGGATGGTTTCATGGTATTTATCATGGCCATAGAAAGCTAAATAGGACAGTCACCTAGACTTTGGCCTGGACCCCAAGTCTCCTGATACTCTGATTAGTGTATTTCCAGGCACCTGTTCTCTGTCATCCTGACCTTCTGAAGAAGGTGTGTGTGCTGTGGTCTCAGCCGGAGCTATTTGGTGCCACAGAGGAATGCTGCACAGGAGCCTGTGAGGCTCACTCCTCACCTGGGGTGCCAAGGAACACAGGCTCTAATTTCCAATAGTGCTAACTTTTGTTTTCTACTGCCACTTTCATTAAATATCCAGCATCACACAGGGGAAAATTCCCAATTATCCTCCCTGTCTCGGCCGGCAGACACTCCGTCTGATTAAATAATAAGCTGATTTCATGGAGCGAAGGATGTATGGGCAGTATCAGGTCAAGGGCTCATCCTGGAGCACCCTGGCCCCGTACAGCCAGAGCTTCCTATAGCTTCAAACAGAAACTGTCCCCATCCAATGCCCACTGCTCAGCCCCTGGCCACCCCCTCTTCTTCCTCTTCTGTGAATTTCATCTCCTTGTTCCTCTACAAATGTGGAACTAACTGTCTAGGACTTGTCTTAATTAGGGTTGCTATTGCTGTGACGAAACACCGTGGCCAAAAGCATCCTGGGGAGGAAAATGATTTATTTCATTCATGGTCCATATAACAGTTCATCATCAAAAACGCTGTGGGCAGGAACCCAAGTAGGGCAGGAACTTGGAGGCAGGAGCTGATGCAGAGGCCATGGAGGGTGCTGCTTACCGGCTTGCTCAGCCTGCTTTCCTATGGAATCCAGGGCCACCAGCCCAGGGATGGCACCACCCACAATGGGCTGGGTCCTCCCCCATCAGTCACTAATAAGAAAATGTCTTATAGCCTACAACCTATAGCCTTATGGAGGCATTTTCTCAATTGAGGTTCCCTCCTCTAGCTTGTGTCAAGTTGACGTAAAACTAGCCAGCACAGGTGTAGCATGAGTTCTAATAGGTCTTAATAATATAAAAACAAGAGTCAGAAAACAGACTAAATTTATTGATAAGATCTATTAGGATCCAGGACTTATCATTTTGTGTCTCATTTATTTCCTTTTTTTATTTGTTTGGTTGGTGCCTTGCTTTTGAGACAGGGTCTCATTATGCAGCTCTGGCTGTCCTGGAACTCATTATGTAGACCAGGCTGACCTCAATCTCACAGAGATCTATTCATCTCTGTCTCCTGAGTGCTGGGATTAAAGTGTTCATCACAGTGCCCATCTTAAATTTTTTTCTTTTTTCTTTTTAAA
This sequence comes from Cricetulus griseus, assembly GCF_003668045.3. Classification (NCBI taxonomy): domain Eukaryota; kingdom Metazoa; phylum Chordata; class Mammalia; order Rodentia; family Cricetidae; genus Cricetulus; species Cricetulus griseus. Next base: position 9,855,170 of record NC_048595.1, read on the forward strand.
ATTTATTTATTATGTATACAACATTCTGCTTCCATGTATATCTGCACACCAGATGATGGCACCAGATCTCACAGTGGATGGTTGTGAGCCACCATGTGGTTGCTGGGAACTGAACTCAGGACCTCTGGAAGAGCAGTTAGTGCTCTTAACCTCTGAGCCATCTCTCCAGCCCCTTAAAATTTTTTTTAACATACAACTTTAATAGTAAAAGGATTCTGGTTGGTTATTTTTTATTTTATGTGTATGAGTTTTCACCCACATGAATGCAAGTGCAATGTACTTGGGGGCCAGAAGAAGGCATTGGATCCACTGGAGTTACAGATGGCTGTGAGCCACCATGTGGGTGCTAGGAACTAGACCCAGGTCCTCTGCAAGAGCAGCCAGTGCTCTTAGCTGCTGGGCCATCTCTCAGGCCTCTGGAGGTTCTTGTTTGTTTGTTTTGTTGCTCGATTGCTTTTGGGGGTTGTAGGGAGAGACCCCAATACCTGTAACCATGACCACCCCGGCTGGGCATGGTCACAGGTATATAGATGGATGTAGTAGGATAAAGGGCAAGGAGAAGCCGGGCTCACTCTCTCTAGGGGTTCAGCCAGCTTTTGGAAGCATCTGGGACCAGACTTCTTGGAGTGCCAAATCTGGTTACTGGTTCCTCGTGTGAGTACATTTTCCCAATAAATTACCAGGTAATAACCTATCTGGGGTTTGAATCTGTTCCTCATCAGGGGGTTGTCTTTAATTTTTAATTATCATCAGGTAATACATATCTGATCCCCCACCCCTGACTGATATTGAAGCTTGTTACTTTTATAATCAAGAAAACTGCTTTTATTTTAGTTTTAGAAAAAAAGAGAGTCACCTTGGAGCTGTCTAGGACAAAGTACCCCGTGACTTTCAGGCAAGCTTTGGCTTTTCTCTTTCATCTGGATGACAGTAATCCCCATTCATTTGCCCGAGGCAAGCCTGCTTGACATCAGAAAATCAAGGCAGTTTCTGGGACTTAGGTTGGGCTCTCCGACTGGCCCTGAGTTGAGCCAGATAGCAAATTGGGTTAAATGATATGGTACAGGAGCTGAATAAGCACCCTGTCTGCCATGGCACCCTCTCACAGAAGGACTCTGCCCACAAAGGTGCCCACTGGGAATCCCAGCCCTCAAGAGCCCAGACACCCCAGGCAGATCTGTTGGCTTCTCTCTAGGAGACTTTCCTGGGGAGATGGAGCTAGACAGAGCCAACGCACTTCTGCTTAATTCTGCCATATCTACCTTCCTCCCGGCCCACACCCTACATCTCCCTGTGTCAAGGTCACAGGACCATAGACTCAAGCATCTCCATGATGGTATTGAGGGCTATGACCATTGAGGACACATGACCACGGCTAGAAAGGGAAGGCACAAGAAGAGGCCTGGCCGAATCAGCCTCCGTGATGAGACCCATTGGCACCTTTCCCAACATTTGCTCTCTTCCACCTGGTATAGACTGTGTCACCTACTCCATGCACCCCCAAAGCCAGGCATACAGTCCTGCATCTGCCAGCTTCTATCTCTCAGTCCCAGTGACCATCTTCCACCATGGCTCCAGGAACAAGGCTAGGGACTGCATATGAATGGGCCTTCTGTGATGGCATCTCAGGCTGCTGGGCACATGTCCACACAGTGCGTGTACATCCTTAAGAAAATATTTGCACAGCCAGGCACAGTGGTGTACAAAGAGGCAGAGACAAGTGGATCTCTATGAATTCAAGGCCAGCCTGCCCTACTCAGCAAGTTCCGAGCTAGCCAGAGTTACCTGGTGAGACCTTGTCTCCAAACCAAATAAATAAACAGAAGTAAATAAAAAGAAA
>NC_048595.1:10542009-10562009 GCF_003668045.3 Cricetulus griseus
TATATATATATATACATACACACACACACACACATACACACACACACATATACACACACACAGCGCATACACACATATACACACACAACACATACACACAGCACATACACACACACACACACACACACAAAGCACATACATACACACACATATACACACACACAGCGCATACACACACACACAGCGCATACACACATATACACACACACACAGCGAATACACACACCACACACACACACACACAGCACATACACACAGGAGTGGGGGGAATAAAACAAAGATATAACAACTGAGAAAGAAATAAGGCTGATGTGCCAACGAAAATAATTATATACCTGTAAAATTCCAAAGCAGCAGCTCTCAGCCTTCCTAACACTGTGACCCTCTAATACTGCTCATCATGTTGTGGTGACCGCCACCCCCAAACATGAAATTATTTTTGTTGCTATTTCATAATTGTAATTTTGTTACTGTTATGAATCATAATGCAAACATCTGTGTTTTCTGATGGTCTTAGATGACCCCTGTGAAAGGGTCATGGAAGCCCCAACTGGATTGAAACCCAGAGGTTGAGAACCAGTGTAAAGGCTCTGCCAAAACCTGTGTTTGAATAGATGGTGAATTATCAGCTGCACAACTACAAAGTCAGTGTAGAAAATTTTGTGTCTATATGTGAGCCACAGGAAATCTAGTGAAGAAAACCACTTAAGGCAGCATCACTAACCACACAATATTTAGGGGGTGCATTTTAAATAGATGTCAAGATCTTTCATTGAAAAGCTGAAAAGACTGATGACAAAACTGAGAGAATAAATTGGATTGCTGTCCCGGGGTCTGGTTTGTAACTCATGGTGTTATTCTGGGCTCACATCTCTTCAAGTTGATCTATAGATTTTACTCTAATCAAAAATCTTAGTCATCTCTTTTTCCAGGATATAAAATCAGCTGATCTCAAAATGTCCTTGAAAATGCAAATGACACAGATTGCAAAAATGACATTTATTAGAACAAGACTGGAAAAGTTGCTTTTCTGTCTTTAAAATGTGCTGTGAGGTTATAATAACTATGGATGTGTTATCCTGGGGTGGGGCTGGTAGGGTCTAGAAGTAGGTTCATAGATATATGGCTGACAGGAGTGCCAGGCTGTCCATGGAGGAATAGGAAGAGTTTTTACATATAGTAGAGTCTTTGGATATCAGAAGGATGATCAGACCTTTGTCCCTATCTCATACAGGACACAAAACCTCACTTTGTATAGACTGGACAACAAATGCTAAAGCCACAGGCTACAGAAGCCTTAGAAGAAAGACCTGACTGTCCTCAGGTCAGGAAAAGACTTCTTAGATGACAAGAACTAGGGAAAATAAGATGAAATAATTGATAGATTGGTCTTAATATTCAAAATCTTTTGCTCACCATTAAGAAAATAAAAGAGGGACCAACATATAGGTCAGCTGGTAGAGTGCTTGTCTAGCATAGATGAGGCCCTGGGTTCCACCTCCAGCACTGCATAAAGCAAGCATGGGTGGGACATACCTGAAATCCCAGGGCTGGGAAAGTGAGGCAGGAGGATCAAAAGTTCAAGGTCATCCTCAGCTATCTAGCAAGTTTGACATCAGCCTGCGCTGCGTGTGACCCTGTCTCAAATCATACATATGTTCACACACACATACACTTCCACAACTATAGTAAGCCACAAGCTAAGAGAAGACCTACACAATATGTACAGCCAACAAAAGACCCCTGTCTAGAACTTGTAAAGACCTTCTATAACTCAACAATAGAAAACCACTCAGGAAAAAGAAATGACCAAATTACTTGACTGACATTAATAATTAGCTCACAAGAGAAGATCTATAAATAATACCAATAGAAGATGTGTGATAATCGTTAGGAACAAAGAACGTGGTCCTGGCTGGGAATAAGGCTCAAGAGTACAGTACTTGTCAAGCACGTGCAAAGCCCTGGCTTCATCTCCAACACCGTAGAAGACAAGTGAAAACCCACGACCATGTATATGTTTAACTGAGGGACTATGCACACCTGATACTCAGACATCCAAAGCTCTGACTGACAATGAGGCCATCAAAATGGCTCAGAGAGGAAAGGGGCTTGCAGCCAAGCCTGAATTCTGAGTTTGCTCTCTGGAACTCACATGGTAGAAGGAAAGAACTGACTCCCACAAGTTGTTCTCTGACCCCAACATGTGTGCCACGCATGGCTCATAGTAAACAAATAACCATAATACAGTTTGGTTTCAAAAATAAAGATGGACAGGGGAGGGAGAGGGAGAAGGGATTGACATGTGAAACAAGCTTGTTCCTAATTTGAACTAATAAAAAAATTAAAAAACATAAAGATAGACAATGAGGAAGGTGTGTTGTCGAACCACTAGAATCCTCTCAGTTGCAGGCCCGAGTATAAAATGATAGCACAGGGGTTTGAAACTGGAGCATCCTTAAAATGGCAAATGTATATCAATTCTACCATCCTCTAGGTATAACTTCCAAAAATAAATAAAACGTGTGTGTGTGAAAAGTTCCCATTCAAAAATGCCCAGAGTAACTTAATTGGCAATAGCCTCAAACATTTAACAGTTCAGTTATCCCCCCAACAAGAGAATAGATACATGAATTATGATATACCCATACACTGGAATATTACAGAGAACCAAAAAGGAGAAAGAAAGCAAATAGTCACCAATACAGGGAGCAAGGGTAAGTCCCAAAAATATGCAGATAAATGACAGAAGAGATGGACTGTCCCATCCTACTCTTAGGAAATTTTCCAACTGACACAAGTCATCTAAAACAGTGGTCATATGTGTATTCATTTATTAAGTTGATCAAAGTCGATCAAACCATGATTAAGACCTATGGACTCTACTGAATGCAGGTCATGCCTGAATGGTAGCCATCTTGCCAATAGTCTGGAATTGCAAAGATGGTGGCCTCTTTGAATGGCAAAACTCAGCATGTACAAGCACCAGAGGAAAGAGTTCCAGAGGAAGAGCCTATCAGTCTGAAACCTTCAAAGTGGGGAGAGTTTAGCCAAGCCACAAGGGGCATAGAAAAAAGGCTCTCCAGCCAGAGAGTTCCAGGTCCCACTCAGAGCCTGTCCCAACACCACTGTGCCATTGGCTATTGCTACAGAATCATACACTACAACTTTCTGGCTCATGGTGGCCCATACTTATCATCCCAAGTGTCTCATCTCAGCTGGCTGCTCTGGCAGAACGTGTGGTGGGGGTGTGGTGGTGGGGGTTTCAGGCTTCAGACCAGTTCCTGGGGCCATGGGGTTGGCATTGGTCAGTTCTTGGGCGCTCCTGGTCTCAGGGGCTCAGTTGCAAGCTGAAAAGTGCAGTCTAGCTTCAGTGCCCACCATCTGGGCTTCCGCATAAAGCCAATGGCAATGTAACAGTTGTGTTTCTAAAACCCAGCAAAACAAGTGTTCTTGAAAGGAAAAAAGCTTCAAGAGAGAATAAGTGGTTTATTCTGAAGGTAAATGTGAGTGACCATTGGGTGACCATTTGGGTGGCCTGGCAACACAGGGCTAGGTCACCCAAAATTCCACTCTCCAACAGGACAGTGGTTTCGTGAAGCATTTTAATAACAGGTCAAAATGAGTCTTACATTTGAAAAAAAAAAAAATGGATTGGTGGCAGTGCCAGGTAGGCAGTTACAGCAAATCGGGAAACTCTACTACAGGTCTCAGATGCTGTGTGGTGGCATTGCTGGCTTTGTAGTTGACGGAAGCTCGGGAGTGTCTAGGTTGATATATACCAAAGGCTTTATGGGGTTTCCGTTTGTTTGTGTTGACAATCGCAAGGATGGCAGGTCAGTCTGGGAAGCAGGCAAGGGCTGGCTGTGAAGGGGTGGGAGGAGGGTCAGAGGTCAGTTGTAATTAGACTCTGGCCTGCTGGATTCTAGCCTCTCTGGGGTCCCTGGGGTTCCAACAGCTACTCAGCCTTGTGGGCGGGGCGGTGGGCGGGGCGGTGGGCGGGGCGGTGGGCGGGCGGTGGGCGGGGCGGTGGGGGCAGTGGGTGGGGCAGCTTCCTCCCAAGACCTTCCACTCATAGGGATTTACTGTCTGAAGATCCAAGGCTTTCTCAGAGGCCCTGACGAAAGGAGAAAGGGAACAGTATTGTGTCACTGTCCAGGAGTGGACTTGGCAAGGTCCAATCTGAGTCTGGGGCTAGTGCCTTGAAGGAATCAAAGAATTGTTTCTGGGGATCTGACCCCACCCCCTAGACTCCCCCCAAGACAGCTGTGTCTGGGGTACCCCATGTTCTCTTTGCCAACACTGTCTGACTTAGCTCTCTGCTGACCTTGGCTATTCCCTCCTGGAAATAGTATATAAGATAAACTTCACTGGCCTAAGGTGTCAGCTTATGGAAGACCTCCTGGTCTCAGCTATGGCTTGGCCTTCTTTATTTCTCATTTTCTTTATTTCTCAATTCCTGGTTTTCCTGCTTGACATATTCTGTTCAACACCCTATTCCTGTCAGCGTAGATCAACTTATTTCTAGATGAATCTGCCATCTTTTAGAATATAACCACGCAGGTGCCATTCCAATGCCTTAATTATATTCTGTTAATTAGAAGCAAGCCACAGCTCTAGTCCACACCAATGGACAAGGACCACACTAGTGTGTGAATGTGGCAGGTTGGAGTCACTGGGTGACCAGACAGTCTGCCACAGTCCAGCTGGCAGGATGTCCAAGTCACACCCACTACCCCCCAGGACTGTGTAGACACCTACGACCTGGGCCAGCCTCATCCCCTGCCCACACTTTAACACTGGGGCTCTTTAATTGGCAAATAATAATTAGTAACACTACTAAATGTGGCACTGGATACAATGTGATTATTTGATAAACGTATCTGGGCTGTCCCGAGATTACAACGAAGTACCTAATGCATCCTTCAGATCTCATAAGCATGGCTCTGGGTGGCTGTGGTTTCCATTTTGAAGCACTTTTCATCATTGCTAACTGGGATAACCCTACTGTGCAATGTAACAATGGCACATGCTGTCTGTTGCTTTTAACTGTATGTTGGGTGGGAGCGGGTGACGGCACTCTGTTGTGTTGGTATTTGCTCCAAATTGAAAACGTTGCTCCTGGAAGGACAGCAGAATCATCAGACTCAAGATCCTAAGAAAGTTACAAGATTCCCAAGAAAGCCTCCCCCAAGGTTTGAACCAATAAGCCATCACTGAGGTAGGGGAGACTCCAGCTGAATTGCCTGCAAGCTGGGTATCTTGCTCTAGGAATGTAGCTTCGTGAGTCCTTACCCATGCTGGGGTGGGCTTTTCAATGACATGGGGGGGGCTTGAGTCACACATGTTCCTATAAGTAACCCCCAACCCATGGTCCTGTAAGTCACCTCAATAAGTTCACAGGTTCACCGAGTTAGACTTGGGGGTAGTCATTTCTTTGGTCTGCTGTTAGTACCTTGTCTGGAGCAAAGGGATTCTTGTCCATGTGTCCCAAAGAAAAGTTACACAACAGTCACCCATCCCCATCGTCTCCCCTAACTCTATTTCCCACTTCCTCCACAGTGTTTGGGGTCCACCTTTCTCATATTCTATACAGACATTTTTTTAAAAAAAACTCTAACTTTGAATAAGGTAAAAAATCATTCCTCTGTTTTGTGTATGAGGTCAGAGAACAGACCATCGGTTCCGTTTCCCACAGCTAGAAAACAGCAGGTCTATACTCACTCCAGGCTTTTTTGATGCCCAAGTGTATTTCTGTGTCTTTCACCACCTGGTAGACACTTCCTCTAACTTCTGTAGTTCTAATGTAGCCTAGAATGAGAAACACTGGATTTAAAAATATACTTTTGTGGGGGCTGGGGAGAGGGCTCTGCCTGTAAAATGCTTTCTGGATAAGCATTGGACCTGAGTTTTAGACCAGAGCCCAAGTGAAAGCTGGGTGTGATCGTACATACTTGCAATCCCAGAGCCAGGAAAACAGCAGCATGATGTGATCTGGGGCTCACTGGCCAGCCAGTTTAGCTAAGTTGGTGAGCTCCAGGCCAGTAAGGGACGCTGTCTCAACAACGCAAGGCCAGCTGGACCTGGTAGCATTTACCTTTAAAGGCAGGCATGAGAAGCAGAGGCAGGCAGATCTCTGCAAGTTCAAGGCCAACCTGGTTTACATAGTGAGACCCTATCTTAAATAAAAAGCCAAAGGCCAACTAAACAAACCAAAAAACAAGAAGAGGGATAACATGTGAGGAACAGCTCTTAGGATTGGCCTCTCTTTTCTTCATGACCACAAGCAAGCTTACACCATGTGGACTTGCCATGCATGTTCACACATACACCAAATATGATTTCTTGAGTAATTTAAAACAAAGATTTCCTCCAACAAGCTGCAGAATTGGCTAGGGCAGCAGTTAAGCCTTAAAATGAGGATATTCCTCTTATGGTATTTTGCTAATAATAATGGCTCAGATTTTTGCATCGTCTAGCAGATCTTTCTGCTGAGATAAATAGCCCTACCTGGAGGCCATGGTTATTATTGTTAGTTCATAAGCGAGTCTTGGCTTAAAATGTAAATTGCTCAGCAATAAACCAAATGCAATGACATAATAATAAAAAGGCAAATCGATTCCTCCAGAAATACACATCTGTTCGGTGGAGCCGCCTGCCAGTCCGGCACAGCTGTTCCCGTTTAAAAGCGAAAGATCTAAACATAACCCTGTACAGTGGAAAGTTGGGTAAGAACATGTTCGTGAAGTCTGGAAGTGGTTTGGCAATTAAGCGCCGTTTATTTTGTGTATGATTCTTGCGCTGTCTCCTGAGCGTGCAGATGGAAAATAAGCTGTTGCCCGGCTCCCTTGAGGCGGCTGTCCATGCAGTGTCGGCAATTCAAATCTTGCTGGGGCCGTGCAGGGATCCCTGGATGTTAGATGCTTAGTCCTTCTGCTGAATGCAGGAAAGGTGGATAATTGCCAAGGCACACACGATTGCCGGATTAGAAGCACTCGGCCTGCTAGCCCCCATGTCATTTCTCTCTGGGTGTCACAGCTAGAATACCTGGGCTGGAGTCAGGGACGTGGCTCAGTGGAAAAGTGAGTGCAGATCTCCGGTACTCCTGGGAAAGCCACAGAGTGACACGTGCTCATTGTCCTAGCCCTAGAGATGCATAGACAAGAGGATCCTGGGAGTTCACTGCTCAGTCAGCCTAGCTGAATCAGTGAGTCCAGCTTCAGTGAAAGACCCTGTCTCAACAAATTCATTCATTCATTCATTAACTAATTAATGCGGAGGTGCAGGACAGATGGCTCAGTCGTTAAGAGTTCTTGCTGCTCTTTTAGAAGACCTATGTTTGGTTTCCATGGTGCTTTTGGTTCCATGGTGGCTCACAACCACCTGTAACTTCAGGTCCAGGGCATCCAGTGCCCTCTCCTGGCCTTTGTAGGTATTACATGCACATGGTGCACATACATATATAAACATATGCCTCATGATATAAAACAAATCTTTAAAACATAAGATGGAGAGTGATTGAGAAAGACACTCCATGTTGACCACTGGCTTCCACACGGACATGTACACACACACACACACACACACACACACTCACACACACACACACACTCACACACACACACACTCACACACACACACTCACACACACACACTCACACACACACACACACACAGACACACACACACACACACACTCACACACACACACACTCACACACACACACTCACACACACACACACACACACACACACACACACACACACACACACACAGACACACACACACACACACACACACACACTCACACACACACTCACACACACACACTCACACACACACTCACACACACACACACACACACACAACACACACACACACACACACACACACACACACACACAGACACACACACACACACACACACACACACCACTACACACAAAAGCAAAGTTAAAATAAAAGAAAGAAAAGAAACCCTCTGCTGAATCATAAACAATACCCCATCACCCGTCCTTAGCATCCATGCAAACTAACCAGAAGTTGAGACCTGTGGTGACTTAGTGCAAAGCCTCTAATGTCTGATTGTGTAACATGACACTGGCGTGTTGTGGGGATGGGGGCAATCTCTCAGGAAGACTCTTGCCCATTAATACACATGCCCAACCATACTGGTGTTCCCTCCTTATCTGACACAGTGTGTCTATGCTTCCTCCTCTCAGTTCCTTGGTGATCCTTCAGTTTGATCCTTCTGTCTGAGCTTCAGCCCTGCTCCATCTTCCAGGGTGAACTCAGTCATGGGAAAGTACGAGGAAGGCAAGGCAAAAGAAGACAGTGGTGTGGTGAGCATGTGGCTTCTGGCAAGGCTGTGTTCTGTTTCTTTGCTTCATGCTCCTCCACTGCAAATTCAGAATTCCCCAGACAAGGGATGCTCTGTCTTAGCTACTTCTTCTGTTCCTAATCTTATATGCGATGGAGATAGCTTAAAGGAGGGGGTTTTTTAGGCTCACATTGGGGAGTACAGTCCATCATGGTGGGAAAGGCATGGTGACGGGAGTGTGAGGCAGCTGGTCACCTGACCTCCACACTCAGGAAGAAGAGAGAGATGGATGCTGGTGCTCAGCTCACTTCCTCCTTCCTATTCAGTCCAGGACCCAGGCCCATGGATTGGTGCCACCAGCAGTAAAGCCCTCTCCTTGGATAAACTCATGGATAAACTCCCTCACAGACATGCCCAAGAGCTTATCTTATAGATCTTGTCAATTTTACAATCAATATTAACCACCATCCTATCAATAATGGGAGAGGTAGCAGGCACCAGTGTCTAGCATGCCGCACACACGCACACTGAGGCAGGAGGACAACCTTGGGTGTGGTTTCTCAGGACAGACCACTCTTTTGTTTGAGATGGGGTCTCTCAAATTGCCTGGAGCTCCTCCATTAGGCTGTGCTAGTTGACAAGCAAACCCCGGTGATCCACCTGTCTTTACCTCCCCAGTGCTGGAATCACAGTTGTGTGGTGCTGAGCCTGGCATTTCCACATGGATTCCAGGAACCAAACTCCAATCCCCATGCTTGCTCATCTGATCTATCTCTGCGGCCCTGTAAATAGATCTTTCTGATGTGGCCAGAAGTTCCATGAGTTCACAACCACATCTGCTCCTGCAAAGATCCTTTTAAAAGGGTTAAGGGGGCTGGAGAGAGAGCTCAGTGGTTGAGAGCACTGATGCTCTTCCACAGGACCCACATTCAGTTTCTAACACCCAAATCAGGAGACTCACAGGCATCCATAACCCTAGCTCCAGGGGTCTCTCTCTCTCTCTCTCTCTCTCTCTCTCTGTGTGTGTGTGTGTGTGTGTGTGTGTGTGTGTATGTGTGTGTGTTGTGTAAACACACATTTTTTTTTTTTTTAGGAAGGGCTCATTGGAGAAGTACCTGATTTAGCTTTAGGTTTGACTTTCTCATTGAACACATGACTGGAGCCTGTGATGCACAATGTATTTCTGGTCCCCATCTCACCTGGGTTACCCACTTTGTTTCATATTTCAGTGGTCTCTATGGAACAGGGGCCTTCTGGGGAGTGGAATACAGTCTGACTTTCATTTGCTTCTCACCTCGGGCTGGAGGTGGAATGCATCTCACTCACAGATGTGTCCCTGCAGCACAGCCCTAGGAAAAGTCAGATACACACATACCTAAACCCAGGCACAGCATCCTCGGGTTGGCTGCTTCCTCTTAGCAAAGGCTCTCTGTGTGCACTTGCTGGGGCTGGCAATTCTGCCACTGCGGTCCAGGGGCAAAACTGTGGCAAGCAGACTGTTGCTCCTTTCATTTCTTCTTCAGACGGAGTCATTACCCTCAGCACTACCCGAGAGCCCACATGATGGTATATCTCTTAAAGGGAGTGCATGGCTTGCTGGTTAAAAAGGCAGACTCCTGACAGGAGAAAACTGCATGTAAGAATCCACTCAGCCACCCTGGAAGGATCCTTGCAGTGCTCTTTCCAGATCTGTGAGCAGCTTCTCCACATGGAGAATGATAGCAGGAAGGGGGAGTTTAGAAGGCATCCTGGCTAGTTTTGTGTCAACTTGATACAAGCTAGAGTTACCAAAGGAGGGAAACTCCATTGAGAAAAGGTCTCCATAGCAGCCTGATGTAGGGCATTTTCTTAATTAGTGATTGACGTGGGAGGACCCAGCCCATTGTGGGTGGTGCCATCCCTGGGCTGGTAGCTCAGCCTACAAGAAAGCAGACTGAAGAAACCATGAGGAACAAGCCATTAAGCAGGACTCTATGGCCTCTGCATCAGTTCCTGCTTTCAGGTTCCTGTCCTGTTTGAGTTCCTGTCCTGACTTCCTTCAGTGATGAGCAGTGATATGGAAAGTGCAAACTAAATAACCCCTAACTCATCCTGATTTGGGTCATGGTGTGTGGTCACAGCAGTAGTAACCCTAACTAGGACAGAAGCTGACAAGGACTTGAGATGGAGCTCAGTGGATCAAGTGGTTAATATATGAGTATGAGCACCCGAGTTTAGGTCCCCAGAGCCCACATAAAAGTCACACATGGTGACATGCCTCCCACCCCATACTAGGATGAGGAACAAGACAGTGGAGCCTTGGGGCTCAGTGAACAGCTAGTCTAGCTGAAACACAACAAGCTCTGGTTCAGTGAGAGACCCCATCTCAATATATAAGATGGAGATCAACAGAAGACAGCCCATGTCAACCTTTGGTCTCCACAGTAACACACACACATGTACACCTATGCATACATCACACGGTAAAATCTTAATAAATAAAAAGTAAAAGAAAGGGACTGGAGAGAAGGCTCAAGGATTAAGTGTGCTTGCAGAGGACTTAGGTTCCATTACGTGGAAGCTCACAACCACGGGCATTTTCTTAATTAGTGATTGATGTGTAACTCCAGTTCCAGGGAACCTAAAGCCCTTTACTGGCCTCCAAGGGCACCAGGCATGTATGTGCTATGCATCCATACATGCAGGCAAACACTCATAAACATAAAATAAAAATAAATACCCTGGTAAATAAATAAAATAAATTAACATGGAAAAAGAAAAAGGAGAAAAAAAACAAAAAAACAATGGGTTGACTTTGTCCCAAGGTGAACTTGGGTTCTAAGTTATGGATTGCCTGTGAGGGCTGCCGTGCTTACAGAGGGCTCAGCGCTTCTCTCAGGGAAGGCCAAGGAAAGAAAACTGAGCCAAGACCAAGGGGAAGAGTTCTGAGCAGAGCCCCAGTGTTCGTTGTACAGAGTAAGTCTCTGTCTTCATGCCCCTGGAAGAGAATCCAAGGCCCTGTCTCCACACAGGAATTCAGGGAAAAACAAAGGCATCGCCAAGAACAACCTTTGTCATGATTGTGTTTTCCCAATAATGCCTGATGAGTCAGCATCAGTGTTAATCCTGAAACAGCTAGTTCTGTCACCCCATGGTAGGGTTCCAGCTTCTGCCCCTGGCACTCACTGTCAGGTGTGAACAACTAGCTGGGCGGTGGTGGCACACGCTTTTAATCCCAGCACTCTGGAGGCAGAGGTAAGAGGATTGCTGTGAGTTCAAGGCCAGCCTGGTTTATAGATTGAGTTCCTGGACAGCCTCCAAAGCTACAGAGAAACTCTGTCTTGAAAAAAAATAAAGATGGACAACTGGACTGAAGGACAAAAATGAGCAACCAAACACTGACTGGAAAGTTCTCTTTCTCATCTCCACAGACTAGATGAAGGGTGAAGGTGGGTGTTAATGAGTTCACCAGACCCAAGATAAATGATAAGTGGATATTTTATTGGGGAACAGCTTACACGGATAATAGCAAAGAACCACCCCAGTGTTCCTGCCCCTGAAGATGCAGTCTCTGCCCTCCTCATGCGGGCCAAGACCCAAGAGAGTGTGTCAGCCCAGCACTTCTCTACCTTCCTGTCACTTCTGCACCAAAGAGACGTGGCCACTAATACAAATTCACTGGCAAGGCAAGATGCTACTACAGAAGGGCCAGGAGAAAGTGGAGTCAGGGAGGTGGAGACCCTCACCAGTTCAGGAAAGAAGAGACGGGAGTGGAAGCTTGGTTCATGGCAGAGCTGTGTGATGGATGAGGAGACTCTTCCCTCGGAAGGAAGATGCCATCCCATCACCCTGCCCAGTGGCTCAGCTCTCTGCATGCAGAGCTCTTAGCCCAGGCTCATTCCCCCTCTTCCCTTCCCTCATGGCCTTTCCACCAAGGAAGACTAAGAGTTGACCCAGGAGGAGTGGCTGCGATGGGCAGCTTTCTACCATTGTAATAAAATACCTGAGACAATTAACTTACAGAGACTAAAGTTACAGAGCCTGATCAGTTGGCCCATTTGCTTTTGTATCTATAGTAGGTAGTGCATTAGGGTAGGAACATGTGACAGAGAAAAACTGGCCTGTAGGGAGAGATCTTACTGGGTACCTGTGGCGCTGACCATGCCCGTTTGGGGGTGGCCACGGGTGCATACAGGGCGTGTGTGATATAGGCCTAGAGAGAGGGAGGCGCACTCTCTCCAGGCAGCTGAGATTGTTTGCTCTGAGCGCTGACTTTGGGTTATCAGTTTCTCATGTAAGTGATTTCCCCCAATAAATTTAACCTACCTCACCCCATCCCGTGTATGGTACTCTTCTTCCAACACTGGCTATCTCATAGTCAATGATTAAAAGAGGAAGAGGAAGGGCTGGACCTCCCAATGTATCATTCAAAGATGCAACGCCAAGGGCCTAAGGACCTGCAAACTTCCTACCACTTCTCAATAGGGCCACATTGGGAACCAACCCTCTAACAGGCATTTGAGGAACATCTAAGATCCTGACTACAGTGTGCTATGAGGATCTTGGGAGGAGGGGTTGGATGACTTGGGCAAGGAATGTTGGGAAAACCTGGCTACTAGCCAAGGCCAGCATGGACAAGGTCACTCTTAGTTCTGAGTCTGGGACTCTCTTCTTTTACTTGTGTGTTCTTCTTTCTATTGGACAAACATCCCGGGACGTCCACAGATCTTGAGTCTCTAAAGTTCCCTCTGAAGTTACAAAAGAAGCCTGTCTTGTTTGTGGGACTTCGCAGACAGACAGCCATTGGTCAGGGTGGGCGTCTGTGAAGCTTGGCACTCAGGGTAAAGCTTAAGTCTCTGCATAGTGTTTCTGCGCTTCCAGTGCCTCAGTATCACCTGGGGCCTTGTGAAAGTATGAACCGCTGGGCCACCTCTAGCTCCAGTTCACGTGGTTCAGAGTGCATCCCTAGCAAGTTTCCAGGCACTGCAGCTCTCTCTCAACCAACAGGGGGGCCACACTTTTGTAACCCTTCCCTTCATGAAAGGCAAATCAATGCCTTCCAGGTCTCTGCTCTCACTGGATCCAAAAGGCCAAGTACATCTTAATTCCATCTTGTGAAAGTACCTTGCATGACAGAAAGCTCTGCTCCTAGAAGTCGTATATCAGCCTTTCCTGCTCCAGCTGAGATACATTTCAAATTAAATATGGGTGAGGGCTTATGCTTGGGGAATATTTGGTGGAAGTTTAATAAGCAATAAACTGGAGAGTTTGGGGGGTCTTGTCATTACCCCTCAAATCATCTCAGCGCCCAAGAAATCCACATCCCTGGAGGAAATAGTTTCTGGTACCAATTTGCAGTTCCTGAAGCCAGGGAGGAGGTGAAGAAGCCCCTCTCTGCCTCTGTTGGACTCATCGGCATCAATGAATATGAATTGACTTCCTAGAATGCATTCCATTGCTGGGAAGACTCAGACATCCGGGAGACAGGGATCTTGCCCTCCAAAAAGGCCACATTCTAAAACAAAACAACCAAAGAGCAGGAGGATTTCTCTGCGAGGCCAGGAAGGTGCATGCCTCATGAAAGATGCAATTGGTGTTTCTCGAAGGCAGTGGGCCTGAAATACCCAGAAACAAATGCTTTCGTAAACGAAGTTAGATTTTAAATGCATGAGAGAAGCCAACTGTTTAGAGGAACTTGGCAGAGAATTGCTCTCCCTCTATCAAAAAAAAAAAATCACTTAGCAATGAGAATAGCCACCATCTCATTTATCAACCTTATTAGCATTGATTTTTCATTTTGGTAGATTTGGGGATCTGAAAATGCATGACAGGACTTTTCTACATTCTTACTTTGGGAAAAAAGCAAATGACAATTTTATATCTGAGGTTGTTAAGTATATGTTGTGTGTTTCATTGGGGCCATCAAGGCTGTCCCTAGAATTCCTCATAAGTTCTAATACTGTTGAATATTGATGGAAGTCCTCTCAATCAGAAGTCAATAAAAGACTATTAAATATAGGCTGTGGAGATGGTGTAGTAAGTAAAGTGCTTGCCTTACAAGCACAAAGATCCTAGCTGATCTCCAGACACTGTGTGTGTGTGTGTGTGTGTGTGTGTGTGTGTGTGTGTGTGTGTGTGTGTGTGTGTGTTTACTGCTGCTGTAGTAGCTCAGGCTTATAACCCTCGTGTTGGGGAGGCAAAAGCAGGCAGATCCCTATGGTTCATTGGCCAATCAACCCAACTGAATCAAATTGGTAAACTCTAGGCAAAAGTGAGATATACTGCTTCAAAACAAAAACAAAAAATTAAGGTGACCATCATGCAAGAATGCAGGGATGGCAGCCAAGGCTGTCCCTCTGGTCTCCACACGCACACCCACACAAACACACAAACACACTCACACACACACACACACACACACACACACACACACACACACAGTGTATATAAATGTTCCTATCACCACAACATTGTGAATGGATGAATTGTGTTAGCTACACTGTTTTGAGCTTTGCATCTTTGTTCATCCAAGTACAATAAGCATGGTGACTTTCAGGGCAGTCTCATCCACACTGGGATGAGGTGCCTTTGATATGAGGACTTTCCTGAGCATCATGGGCTATTTAGCAGCAGCATGTCTCAAATCATCAGATGCCAGTGACAATAGAAATGTCCCCAAATGTGACAAATGTCCACACAGGTATGTATGTGTGCAGAAGGGAACAAACTAGTCCCCAAGTCAGTCAGGAACTGGTGCTCTGAAGCTACGCGAACTTTCTCGTAGTTAACACTTGCTTTTCTCAGACAAGTCTGCGTTATTCTCACAAAGTGAGGTGAACTTTGTGAGTAGACTCTCACCCTGGGCTTATTGTCCATCATGCCACAAGTAGCCAGGAAACTGATGGGTTGTTCATTTCTTTAGTCATTCACAAAATATGCACTAGGCATGTCTCACTGACCAGGTACTGAGGGGTGAGCAAGAAGAATGAGAACTTCCCTTGGGAAGATGAGGGCTGGGCAGGGAGGCGGCTGATCAACAGGCAAGCATATGAATGATAAAGTATAAAGCACATCTCCGTCCCCTAGTGCTGGCATTGCTGATGCAGGCCATGACGCCTGCATCTGCATTACTAGTGTGATTCATCCCTAGTGTGAATACTAGGGATGCACACTCAGGTTCTCATGCCTGTGTGTCAAGCACTCTACCCACAAAGACATCTCCCCAGCCTCCTTTCTTCACTTTCATCCAATGCAAGCCCTCAAAGCTTTGCACGAGGTCCTGAGGGAGACCAGCTGCTTTCTTGATTGCTCTGACTCAAATGTTATTCCCATCCAGAATGTCTTTGCAGACGTTTTTGGAAATAATGTCTAACCAGATAGCTGTCTGAGCATCCCCCTTGTCCTGGAAAGTCGATGGGTAAAATTAACAAGGGCTGTTTAGTAACCCAAGCAGAATCCACACAATTCTGAAGCCGTGGGAGATAGACGTGGTAGAAAGTGTTCCTTCTCCATCCCAAGGCAGTATGCATAGTGACAAGGTAACTGCAGACTTCATAGGGAAGGCGATGCCTCTTCACTAAGAAATGCAGCCTGCTTGGCGTTTGCTTGTCCAGGTTGTTTCTTAAATGGATCTCACATAGAAGTAGAATATATAATAACAGCACTGCAAAAGCATCCAGGTGGGGTTGGAAACTGGCATGAGCCAATTTGACATGCATGCCTATTGGATTCTTTTTGGTATCTATTGACAGCTGCCAGTAGCTGGAGGGGGGTCTAGAATTAGCTACTCTGGCCAGCTGGTTAAGAAGGTAAGCATATCTCAGTTTAAACCCTTGGAAACCTGCAAAGACTGGACTGCACAAAAACCCAGTGCTAAGCACCACAAAAAAACTCAGCTGCCTGCCCTTCAGGTGCCCTGACTAACCCCTATTGTTAATGTTCACCCCAGGGAAACATGAGAGCTTTCCAGAAGAGGGTGAATGAAGCTCAGCTCACCCTGGGCAGCAGGCAACCAGCACTTTCAATCCATTGGCTGGACACAGTGTTGGCTAAATACAGAAGCATTTGGAGACGGTGTGGGGCTCAAGTCTTAAACACCATTACTATTCGGGAAATGGGGGTTAGATTTCCTAGCTAACCTGCTTGTCTTGACCATCACCATTTCCCATGTTAAGAAGCCAGGTCTGAAATCTATTTTACTAAATAATGAGCCCCATTTCTGCCAACGACAGCTCAATCCCAGCTTTGAGCTCCTCAGCAAACCCACTGGTGTTACTCAGGGTTCAGAGGAACAGGAATGAAGGAGCTCTTGGGACGGAGGGCTTTCTGTTTAAATACTAGATCTTCTTTCATGGTGTGAGTTCCTGCTCAGATCCAAGGGTTGTCCTGGGGGGAAGCTCACACCAGCTGGCAAAAACATACTGTTAGCACTCCAAGCTGCATGGTTTGAAAAGCAAGTCACACACCTCAAACATGAGGGCACAGGATGAATCTGTGCTGGAAGGAGTTTGGTAGGAAGAGACTGATCCCTGTAACGATCTGATACACTGGGAATGATGACACCCATCAAATCTGGGTCGCCAGTTTTCAAAGAATGAAAAGTCCAGTCTACTCTAGACAATCTCTAACCACAAGAGCCTCCCTGGGGCACAGCTGGAGATGGACTGTCTGCTGCCTTGGGAATCTCCGTTGTTGCAAGTCTGTCATTAGCAGCTTCCAGACTTTTCCAAAGCAGTTGAACTTTAGTGTCTGTTGGTTGAGAAAATAAGTAATACAAAGAAAGTTGCTATGCCTTCAGTGTCATTTTCAGTTTTTCTTTTATTGGCCATGATAACATCATAGGCACTTGGGAAAAGGAGCAAAGGAAATCCAAAAGCAAGGGCCAAGATGCTGGTAGGATTTAGTGGTAGATCATATGCTTAGCATGCACCAGGCTCTGGATTCCAAATAGTCCTGTAGAGCAGGGGCTGGGGACATGGTTCCGCAGTTGAGAGCGGTTGCTATGTAAGCATGAGGACCGGAATTCCAGCTCCCATGGGGCCTAAGACAGGGCTTGTTGTTATCTCTAGGGCTTGTTGGCTTCCAGGTGTGTGTGTTGATTGGGGGCGGGGAGAGACTGCATCACTTGCTGTTCCTATGTGTTAGGTAAGACTATGATCCTGGTTTTTTTCTGATTGTTGGCTATATCCACTTGTAGTCCAGGTGTTCCTACTTCAATCTGATAGGTCTTAGGTGATAGTATTTTGATTGCATAAGCAAGCTTGCTTTTTGTTGTTGTTTTTCTTTCTTTCTTTTTAATCAGTCTATGTCTCCCGGTTTGTGCTAAACAGATGGCCGCTGTTTATTTGCACAAACAAGATATGATCCATTTTGCCTTAAAATGGAGGAAACTGTTGTTTTACAGAGTGGATTCACTCAGAGCGAGGACTGGGCTGAGTCCTTCTGTTCTGCAAAGAGGGGAATAACTCAGAGCTGCCCATGGGCTGATCTCCACTGTGACTCAGGGAGTAACATGTGTAGGTGATGATGGCTATGAGAATTGTACACACAGCCCCTGGGGTGTATGCAAAAGCAAAGGTCCCATTGCAAATGTGACATGGAGCCTTGGTCAAGTGCAATTCTGCAGCACTAGTTCATGGAGATGTTTGATGCAAACGCAAGATGGAGTAGAGAGCAGGGCAGTGACCTGAAACCTACAAATGAGGTCACAGGGGTTCTGTATCCCATGGGAGGTTTCCTGTCTTGACCATCATCAAAAGTGTGCAATTAGGGCAGGGGAGGTGGCTGCATTGGGAACATGTTCACCTCGCAAGCACAAGGATCTAAGTTTGATTCCAAAACCCAAGTTAAAAAAAAAAAAAAAGCCAGGTATGTTGGCACATGTTACAGTCCCAGCACTGGGGATGTAGAGTTCTGGGACTCACTATCCATATAGCACGTGTCTTGAAATTAAGATAGCATCTTATGAAGAATGATCAGATGTCTTCTGGCCTCACCTTCACGTACATATGTGCACACACATTGTGTGTTTTTTTAAGACTGTAGTTAGGTAGATTGAAGTGGGGATGCGTTTCAATTGTAGGGTGCTTGTGTAGCATGCAAAAGGCACCGGGTTCGATTCACAGCACCACAGAGCCTGGGCATGGTGGCACACACTTGTAATCCCAGTTTTGGGGAGGTGAAGGTAGGAGGCTTTAGGAGTTCAAGGTCATCCTTGGCTACAGAGGAAGTTTGGGGTCAGCCTAGGCTTTATGAGACCCTTTCACAACAAAACAAAATGCAATTAAGAAAGAAACATGTGCAGTTAGCGCCTGAATGTTCAAGGCACTGTGTAGCCACTGTCAACAGAAAGAACTGGATTCTCTGAGCAGATGCAAAAGCTAAAGTGATGTCATCCGGGCATCTAGCTATGGAATCTTGGGTAAAAGCTGTGATCGATCTTAACCACAGCCCCAGTTCAATGACATAGGCCAGATGAGATGCCTGGAAAGTGCTAGATGAACACATGGAGGAGGGCATATGAAACATTGAATTCTGGGTGTGCGGCCACCATAGTGAAGCAGAGTAAGAGCCTCCCACGGAATGAAATGGCTTTTGCTTCACACGGTTCACACACAGAGCAGATTCTCCCAGGCTACAGAATTACTTTGCTGGGACACAGCACCAAATGGGACTCATCAAGTATCAGGGGCTTTCCTGGGAACCAGACATTTATGTCATCTGTTATGCTAGAACAGAATAGCTCCTTGCGTAACCACCAAAGAAAAGTAGCAACTCCTGCTCTCGGCTGACTTCTAAGTGAAAGAAAGCTGGAACCATTTGTTGAGGAATTTAAATAGAGTGCATTCGGAGATTTCTGGAAGCTGTGCAGACTGAAGAAATAGCACAGGCAGGAAGCAACCTACTAGAGGAGTCTTTGGAACCTGCAATCGGCTCACTTGATTACTCCTTAAGCACTGTCTGTTCAAGAAGTAACAAATGTGTGTTGGGGGGAGGGGGACGTACCTTCCAGCAATCAGAGGGAGTCAGACACAAGGGTCCACCTCAAAAGCCCATGAATGATGGGAACAGTCATCTTATTCCCCTCTAGGTCAAGAGAATTGCTCTCCATGGCAACAGTAACTGTCTCAAGGTTAAGCAGTAATTTCCCCACACTGGAGCCCAGCCCCCGCAGACCCCCCCTCTTTCTTGAATCCTACTCACCTGTGGTGCTGGATTGACCTCTGTGGTGAGAGGGCACCTCATACACGTCAGACTCTTCAGTGGCATCCCCAGCCTCTACCGTTCTAGTGACAGCAGCCTCCCCTTCCCCTAACGGGAAGACCAAGAATGTCTCCGGACACTGTCAAATGTCCCCTGTCATTGCCTCATGCATTCATTCATTCAGTGAGTATTCAGTGGGTCTCTGAATGTGCCAGCCACTGGTGCTGCAGCAGTGGGTCAGGACTCTGTGTGATGGTTCACCAAGGAGACAAGCTTCATGGCACGCCTTTTCTCTAGGTTTGGCTGATTGGAGTGGGGAGGTAGCACCGTTCCATAGGCTGGAGTCCTGGACCTCCCTGTGCTTCCAGGCTGTGGAGGCAATGTGACCAGCCACCTTACATCCCTGCCACCGTGCCTCCCCCACACAAGGATGGACTGTACCCTCCAAACTGTGAGCCCAAAGAAAACCTCACTCCCTTGAATCACTTGAATCAGGAT